>NC_083447.1:16076791-16079165 GCF_020745735.1 Hemiscyllium ocellatum | reverse complement strand
CTGCCCCTCTCTCTCGCTGCCTCTCTCTCTCTCTCTCCCGCTGGCTCTCTCTCTCTCTCGCTGCCTCTCTCTCTCTCTCTCTCTCTCTCTGGCTCTCTCTCGCTGCCTCTCTCTCTCGCTGCCTCTATCTCTCGCTGCCTCTCTCCTACTCTCCCTCTCTCTGCCTCTCTCTCACTCCCGATGGCTCTCTCTCTCTCTCTCTCGCTCGCTGCCCCTCTCTCTTTCTCGCTGCCTCTCTCTCTCTCGCTGCCTCTATCTTTCTCTCTCTGCCTCTCTCTCATTCCCGATGGCTCTCTCTCTCTCTCTCTCTCTCCCTCGCTGCCCCTCTCTCTTGCTCTCTCGTTCTCTCGCTCTCTCGCTCTCTCGCTGCCTCTCTCTCCCTCTCTCACTGTCCCTCACTCTCCCTCTCTCTCGTTGCCTCTCTCTCTCTCTCTCTCTCTCTCTCGCTGCCTCTCTCTCTCTCTCGCTGCCTCTCTCTCCCTCTCTCTCCCTTTCTCTCTCCCTGGCTCCCTCTCTCTCTCTCGCTGCCCCTCTCTCTCGCTGCCTCTCTCTCTCTCTCTCTCTCTGGCTCTCTCTCGCTCTCTCGTTGCCTGTATCTCTCACCCTCTCTCTCGCTGCCTCTCTCTCTCTCTCTCTCTCTGGCTCTCTCTCGCTCTCTCGCTGCCTCTCCCTCTCTCTCTCGCTGCCTCTCCCTCTCTCCCTCTCTCTCGCTGTCTCTCTCTCTCTCTCTCTCTGCCTCTCCCTCTCTCTCTCGCTGCCTCACCCTCTCTCCCTCTCTCTCGCTGCCTCTCTCTCTCTCACTCACTGCCCTCTCTCTCTCTTTTTCTGCCTCTCCCCTCTCTCTCTCTCTACCTCTCTCTCTCTGTTTCCCTCTCTCTCTCTCTGCCTCTCTGTCTCTTTCCTGTTGCCTCCCCACTCTCTCTCTCTCTCTCTCGCTGCCTCTCTCACTCTCTCGCTGCCTCTCCCCCTCTCTCTCTCTTGCTGCTCCTCTCCCTCTCCCTCTCTCTCTCTACCTCTCTCCCCCTTCTCTCTCTCCCCTATCTCTCTCTCTCGCTGCCTCTCTCTCTCTCTCTCCCCCTCTCTCTCCCTCTCTCTATCTCTCTCTCTCTCTCTCACTCTCGCTGCCCCTCTCCCCTATCTCTCTCCCCCTCTCTCTCCCTCCTCCTCTCTCTCTCTCCAGCTGCCTCTATCTCTCTCTCTCTCGCTGCCTCTCTCTCTTGCTGCCTCTTCCTCTCTCTCTCTCAATCTCTCTCTCTCAGTCCACCCCTCTCTCTCTCTCTCACTGCCTCTCTCTCTCTCTCTCTCTCTTCCTGCCCCTCTCTCTCTTGCTCTCTCTCTCAGTCAACATGGCTTTGTGCATGGGAAATCATGTCTCACAAACCTGATTGTGTTTTTTGAAGAAGTAACGAAGAAGATTGATGAGGGCAGAGTGGTAGATGTGAACTATGTGGACTTCAGTAAGGCTTTCGACAAGGTTCCCCATGGGAGACTGATTAGCAAGGTTAGATCTCACAGAATACAGGGCGAACTAGTCATTTGGATACAGAACTGGCACAAAAGTAGAAGACAGAGGGTGGTGGTGGAGGGTTGTTTTTCAGACTGGAGGCCTGTGACCAGTGGAGTGTCACAAGGATCGGTGCTGGGCCCTCTACTTTTTGTCATTTACATAAATGATTTGGATGTGAGCATAAGAGGGACAGTTAGTAAGTTTGCAGATGACACCAAAATTGGAGGTGTAGTGGACAGCGAAGAGGGTTACCTCAGATTACAGGACATTGGTTAGGCCACTGTTGGAATATTGCATGCAGTTCTGGTCTCCTTCCTATCGGAAAGATGTTGTGAAGCTTGAAAGGGTTCAGAAAAGGTTTACAAGGATGTTACCGGGTTGGAGGATCTGAGCTACAGGGAGAGACTGGAGCTGTTTTCCCTGGAGCGTCGGAGGCTGAGGGGTGACCTTATAGAGGTTTACAAAATTATGAGGGGCATGGATAGGATAAAAAGACAAAGTCTTTTCCCTGGGGTGGGGGAGTCCAGAACTAGAGGGCATAGGTTTCGGGTGAGAGGGGAAAGATATAAAACAGACCTAAGGGGCAACTTTTTCACACAGAGGGTGGTGTGTGTATGGAATGAGCTGCCAGAGCATGTGGTGGAGGCTGGTACAATTGCAACATTTAAGAGGCATTTGGATGGGTATATGAATAGGAAGGGTTTGGAGGGATAAGGGCCGGGTTCTGGCAGGTGGGACTAGATTGGGTTGGGATATCTGGTCGGCATGGACGGGTTGGACCGAAGGGTCTGTTTCCATGCTGTACATCTCTATGACTCTATGACTCCTCTCTCTCTCTCCCTCTCTCTCTCTCTCTCTTGCTACCAC
>NC_083447.1:16064291-16074291 GCF_020745735.1 Hemiscyllium ocellatum | reverse complement strand
CTCTCTCTCTCTCTCGCTGTCTCTCTCTCTCTCTCTCTCTCGCTGTCTCTCTCTCTCTCTCTCTCTCGCTGCCTCTCTCTCTCTCGCTGTCTCTCTCTCTCTCTCTCGCTGCCTCTCTCTCTCTCGCTGTCTCTCTCTCTCTCTCTCTCTCTCTCTCTCTCTCTCTCGCTGCCTCTCTCTCTCTCGCTGTCTCTCTCTCTCTCTCTCTCGCTGTCTCTCTCTCTCTCTCTCTCTCTCGCTGTCTCTCTCTCTCTCTCTCTCTCGCTGTCTCTCTCTCTCTCTCTCTCTCTCTCTCGCTGTCTTATTCTCCCTCTTTCACTGCCTCTCTCTCTCACCATCTGTCTCTCGCTGCCTCTATCTCTCTCGCTGTCTCTCTCTCTCTCTCTCTCTCGCTGCCTCTCTCTCTCTCGCTGTCTCTCTCTCTCTCTCTCGCTGCCTCTCTCTCTCTCGCTGTCTCTCTCTCTCTCTCTCTCTCTCTCTCTCTCGCTGTCTCTCTCTCTCTCTCTCTCTCTCTCTCTCTCTCTCTCTCGCTGCCTCTCTCTCTCTCGCTGTCTCTCTCTCTCTCTCGCTGTCTCTCTCTCTCTCTCTCTCTCGCTGTCTCTCTCTCTCTCTCTCTCTCTCTCGCTGTCTTATTCTCCCTCTTTCACTGCCCCTCTCTCTCACTCTCTGTCTCTCGCTGCCTCTTTCTTTCTTGCTGCCTCTTTCTCTCTTTCGCTCGCTAGCGCTATGTCTCGCTGCCTCTCTCTCCATCTCTCACTGCCCCTCTCTCGCTGCCTCTCCCTCTCTCTGTCTCTCCCACTGTCCCTCTCCCTATCTCTCTCGCTGCCTCTCTGTCTCTCCCTGCTCCTCTCTCTCTTTTTCTCTCTCCCCTCTCTCTCTCTCTCGCTGTCTCTCTCTCTCACTCTCTCGCTGCCTCTCTCTCTCTCTCTCTCTCTCGCACTCTCTCGCTACCTCTCTCTCTTGCTGCCTCTTTCTCTCTTTCCCTCGCTGCCTCTATCTCTGTCTCTCTGTCTCTCTCTCGCTGCCTCTCTCTCTCTTTCTCTCTCTCACACTGCCTCTTTCTCTCGCTGCCCCTCTCTCTCTCTCTCTCGCTGCCTCTCTCTCTCTCTCTTGCTGCCTCTCTCTCTCTCTCTCTCGCTGCCTCTCTCTCCCTCCCTCTCTCTCTCTCTCCCTCTCTCTCCAACTTCTGCCTCTCTCTCTCTCTCTCTCCCCATCTCTCTCTCTCTCTCTCTCCTGCTGGCTCTCTCTTTCCCTCGCTGCCTCTCTCTTTCCCTCTCTCACTGCCCCTCTCTCTCTGCCTCTCCCTCTCTCTATCTCTGCCTCACCCTCTCTCCCTCTCTCGCGCCGTCTCGCTTTCTCTCACTCACTGCCCCAACTCTCTCTCTTATTCTGCCTCTACCCCTTCTCTCTCGCTGCCTCTCTCTCTCTCTCGCTGCCTCTCTCGCTCTCTCGCTGCCTCTCCCCCTCTCTCTCTCTTGCTGCCCCTCTCTCTCTCCCTCTCTCTCTACCTCTCTCCTCCTCTCTCTCCCCTATCTCTCTCTCTCTCACTGCCTCTCTCTCTCACTCCCCCCTCTCTATCTCTCTCTCGTTGTCCCTCTATTTCTCTCTCTCTCCCCCGCTCTCTCTCTCCCCCTCTCTCTCCCTCCCCCCCTCTCCCGCTGCCTTTCTCTCTCTCTCTCTCTTGCTGCCTCTCTCTCAATCTTTTCCTCTCTCTCTCTCTCTCTCTCTCTCTCTCTCAGTCAACATGGCTTTGTGCGTGGGAAATCATGTCTCATAAACCTGATTGAGTTTTTTGAAGAATTAACAAAGAGGATTGATGAGGGCAGAGCAGTAGATGTGATCTATATGGACTTCAGTAAGGCGTTCAACAAGGTTCCCCATGGGAGACTGATCAGCAAGGTTAGATCATGGAATACAAGGAGAACTAGCCAATTCTATACAGAGCTGGCTCAAAAGTAGAAGACAGAGGGTGGTGGTGGAAGGTTATTTTTCAGACTGGAGGCCTGTGACAGTGGAGTGCCACAAGGATCAGTGCTGGGCCCTCTACTTTTTGTCATTTACATAAACGATTTGGATGTGAGCATAAGAGGTACAGTTAGTAAGCTTGCAGATGACACCAAAATTGGAGGTGTAGTGGACAGCGAAGTGGGTTACCTCAGATTACAGGATATTGGTTAGGCCACTGTTGGAATATTGCGTGCAATTCTGGTCTCCTTCCTATCGGAAAGATGTTGTGAAGCTTGAAAGGGTTCAGAAAAGGTTTACAAGGATGTTACCGGGTTGGAGGATCTGAGCTACAGGGAGAGACTGGAGCTGTTTTCCCTGGAGCGTCGGAGGCTGAGGGGTGACCTTATAGAGGTTTACAAAATTATGAGGGGCATGGATAGGATAAAAAGACAAAGTCTTTTCTCTGGGGTGGGGGAGTCCAGAACTAGAGGGCATAGGTTTCGGGTGAGAGGGGAAAGATATAAAACAGACCTAAGGGGCAACTTTTTCACACAGAGGGTGGTGTGTGTATGGAATGAGCTGCCCCTCTCTTCCCCTCTCTCTCTCCCCATCTCTCTCTCTCGCTGTCTCTCTCTCTCTCTCCCCCCCCTCCAGCTCGCTGCCCCTCTCTCTCTCTCTGTGTCTCGCTGCCCCTCTCTCTCTCTCCCCCCCTCCCGCTCACTCTCCCCTCTCTCTCTCTCTCCCCACTCTCGCTTGCTGCCTTCTCTCCCTCTCTCTTTCGCTGCCCCCCCCCTCTCTCTTGCTGCCCCCCTCTCTATCTCTCTCTCACCCCTCCGAATATCTCCCTCTCTCTCTCTCTTGCCCTCCCTCTCTCTCTCACTGTCTCTTTCTCTCTCCCTCTCTCTCTCTCGCAGCCTCCCTCTCTCTCTCTCACTGCCTCTCTCTCTCGCTGCCTCTCTTTCTCTCTCACTGCCTCTTTCTCTCGCTGCCCCCTCTCTCTCGCTGCCTCTCTCCCTCTCGCTGCCTCTCTCTCTCTCTCGCTGCCTCTCTCCCTCTCGCTGCCTCTCTCTCTCGCTGCCTCTCTCTCTCGCTGCCTCTCTCTCTCGCTGCCTCTCTTTCTCTCTCACTGCCTCTTTCTCTCGCTGCCCCCTCTCTCTCGCTGCCTCTCTCCCTCTCGCTGCCTCTCTCTCTCTCTCGCTGCCTCTCTCCCTCTCGCTGCCTCTCTCTCTCGCTGCCTCTCTCTCTCGCTGCCTCTCTCCCTCTCGCTGCCTCTCTCTCTCGCTGCCTCTATCTCTCTCGCTGTCTCATTCTCCCTCTTTCACTGCCCCTCTCTCTCACTCTCTGTCTCTCGCTGCCTCTTTCTTTCTTGCTGCCTCTTTCTCTCTTTCACTCGCTAGCGCTATCTCTCTCTCTCTCTCTCTCTCTATCGCGTTCAGAAAAGGTTTACAAGGATGTTACCGGGTTGGAGGATCTGAGCTACAGGGAGAGACTGGGGCTGTTTTCCCTGGAGCGTCGGAGGCTGAGGGGTGACCTTATAGAGGTTTACAAAATTATGAGGGGCATGGATAGGATAAAAAGACAAAGTCTTTTCCCTGGGGTGGGGGAGTCCAGAACTAGAGGGCATAGGTTTAACGTGAGAGGGGAAAGATATAAAAGAGACCTAAGAGGCAACTTTTTCACACAGAGGGTGGTGTGTGCATGGAATGAGCTGCCAGAGGATGTGGTGGAGGCTGGTACAACTGCAACATTTAAGAGGCATTTGGATGGGTATATGAATAGGAAGGGTTTGGAGGGATATGGGACGGGTTCTGGCAGGTGGGACTAGATTGGGTTGGGATATCTGGTCGGCATGGACGGGTTGGACCAAAGGGTCTGCTTCCATGCTGTACATCTCTATGACTCTATGACTCCCCTCTCTCTCTCTCTCTCTCCCTCTCGCTGCCTCTCTCTTTCTTGCTGCCCTCTCTCTCTCTCTTCCCCTCTCTCTCTCCCCATCTCTCTCTCCCCATCTCTCTCTCCCCATCTCTCTCTCTCTCGCTGTCTCTCTCTCTCTGTCCCCCTCTCTCCCTCTTGCTGCCCCTCTCTCTCTCTCTCTCTCTCTGTCTCTCGCTGCCCGTCTCTCTCTCTCTCTCTCCCCCTCTCTCTATCTCTCTCCCCTCTCTCTCTCTCCCCCCTCTCTCTCCTGCTCTCTCTCTCTCCCCTCTCTCTCCCCAATCTCGCTTGCTACCCTCCCTCTCTTTCTCTCTCTCGCTGCCTCTCTCTCTCTCTTTCGCTGCCCCCTTCTCTCTCTTGCTGCCCCTTTCTCTCTCTCTCTCCTCCCCCAATATCTCCCTCTCTCTCTCTCTCTCTCACTCCCCCTCTCGCTCTCGCTGCCTCTCTTTCTCTCTCCCTCTCTCTCTCACTGCCTCTCTCTCTCGCTGCCCCTCTCTCTTTCACTGCTTCTCTCTCTCTCTCACTGCCTGTCTCTCCCTCTCTCTCACTGCCTCTCTCTCCCTCTCTCACTGCCCCTCTCTCTCCCTCTCTCTCTGCCTCTTGCTGCCTCTCTCTCTCTCTCTCGCTGCCTCTCTCTCACTGCCCGTCTCTCTCTCTCTCTCTCTCTCACTCTCTCTCTCGCTCACTGCCCCTCTCTCTCTCTCTTTCCCCTCTCTCTCTCTCTCTCTCTCTCCCCCCTCCTCTCTCTCTCTCCACCTCTCTCTCTCCCCTCTCTCTCACTGCCCCTCTCTCTCTCTCTCTCTCCCCTCCCCTCTCTCTACCCTACCCTCACAGCCAAGTGGCAAGTGATAAGCAGTGCCTTTCTCAGAGATATCCCTGTATGGGCAGCACGGTGGCACAGTGGTTAGCACTGCTGCCTCACAGTACCAGGGACCCGCGTTCAAATCCTGACTCAGGCGACTGACTGTGTGGAGTTTGCACGTTCTCCCCGTGTCTGCGTGGGTTTCCTCCGGGTGCTCCGGTTTCCTCCCACAGTCCAAAGATGTGCAGGTCAGGTGAATTGGCCATGCTAAATTGCCCAGAGTGATAGGTGAAGGGGGAAATGAATGGGTCTGGGTGGGTTGCGCTTTAGTGGGTTGGTGTGTTGGACTGAAGGGCCTGTTTCCACACTATAAGTAATCTAATCTCTCGCTGCTTCTTTCTCTCTCTCTCTCTCTTGCTGCACCTCTCTCTCTCTCCCCCTCTCTCTCTCTTGCTGCACCTCTCTCTCTCCCCCCCCTCTCTCTCTTGCTGCCACTCTCTCTCAATCTCTCTCTTGTTGCCCCCTCCCACTCTCTTGCTCTTTCTCTCCCTGCCTCTCTCTCTCTCTCCTCCCCTTTTCCCCCCATCTCTCGCTGCCTCTCTCTCTCCCCCTCTCTCTCTCGTTGCCTCTCTCTCTCTCTCTCTCTCTTTCTCTCTCGCCGCCTCTCTCTCCCGCGCTGCCCCTCTCTCCCTCTCCCTCGCTGCCCCCCTTCTCTCTCTCTCTTTCCCCCTCTCTCTATCTCTCTCTCTCGCTGTCTCTCATTCTGACTATTGTCTTCCCCAATCCAACCAGTTGATGTCACAAGCTTTCTCTTCCTTTTTTTCTCTATTGTTTCCTTCTCTCCCTCTTTCTCCCTCTCTCTTTTAGAGTCGATTCCTGCCCCCACCCCTCCACATCACGTCTCTGTTCCTCCCCACCTGCACCCTCTTCCCCCTCCCTGCTCTTTCACCCCTTTCCCCCTTCCTGCCAACATCCACACCCTAAATCCCGCACCCAACCATCTTCCCCCCCCTCATGTCCCACTCATAACCTCTCCCTCACCTTCCTCCTCACTCCCCTCTCTCCATCACCCCCTCCCTCACCCCCGCCCTCCCTAATAGCCCCCACTTGCTCATCTTCTCTCTCACTGCTCACCCCCACACCCCGCTGCCTCACCTCCACACCTCGCTGCCTCACCCCCACACCCCGCTGCCTCACCCCCACACCCCGCTGCCTCACCCCCACACCCCGCTGCCTCACCCCCACCCCCGCTGCCTCACCCCCACAGCCCGCTGCCTCACCCCCACAGCCCGCTGCCTCACCCCCACACCCCGCTGCCTCACCCCCACAGCCCGCTGCCTCACCCCCACACCCCGCTGCCTCACCCCCACACCCCGCTGCCTCACCTCCACACCTCGCTGCCTCACCCCCACACCCCGCTGCCTCACCCCCACACCCCGCTGCCTCACCCCCACACCCCGCTGCCTCACCCCCACACCTCGCTGCCTCACCTCCACACCTCGCTGCCTCACCCCCACACCCCGCTGCCTCACCCCCACAGCCCGCTGCCTCACCTCCACACCCCGCTGCCTCACCCCCACACCCCGCTGCCTCACCCCCACACCCCGCTGCCTCACCCCCACACCTCGCTGCCTCACCTCCACACCTCGCTGCCTCACCCCCACACCCCGCTGCCTCACCCCCACACCTCGCTGCCTCACCTCCACACCTCGCTGCCTCACCCCCACACCCCGCTGCCTCACCCCCACACCTCGCTGCCTCACCTCCACACCCCGCTGCCTCACCCCCACACCCCGCTGCCTCACCTCCACACCTCGCTGCCTCACCCCCACACCCCGCTGCCTCACCCCCACACCCCGCTGCCTCACCCCCACACCCCGCTGCCTCACCCCCACACCTCGCTGCCTCACCTCCACACCTCGCTGCCTCACCCCCACACCCCGCTGCCTCACCCCCACAGCCCGCTGCCTCACCCCCACCCCCCGCTGCCTCACCCCCACAGCCCGCTGCCTCACCCCCACACCTCGCTGCCTCACCCCCACCCCCCGCTGCCTCACCCCCACAGCCCGCTGCCTCACCCCCACACCTCGCTGCCTCACCCCCACACCTCGCTGCCTCACCTCCACACCCCGCTGCCTCACCCCCACCCCCCGCTGCCTCACCCCACACCCCGCTGCCTCACCCCCACCCCCCGCTGCCTCACCCCCACCCCCCGCCGCCTCACCCCCACACCCTGCTGCCTCACCCACACAGCCCACTGCCTCACCCCCACCCCCTGCTGCCTCACCCACACAGCCCACTGCCTCACCCCCACCCCCCGCTGCCTCACCCCCACCCCCTGCTGCCTCACCCCCACACCCCGCTGCCTCACCCCCACACCTCGCTGCCTCACCCCCACCCCCGCTGCCTCACCCCCACACCCCGCTGCCTCACCCCCACCCCCCGCTGCCTCACCCCCACAGCCCACTGCCTCACCCCCACCCCCCGCTGCCTCACCCCCACCCCCTGCTGCCTCACCCCCACCCCCCCCGCTGCCTCACCCCCACACCCCGCTGCCTCACCCCCACACCTCGCTGCCTCACCCCCACCCCCCGCTGCCTCACCCCCACACCCCGCTGCCTCACCCCCACCCCCCGCTGCCTCACCCCCACAGCCCACTGCCTCACCCCCACCCCCCGCTGCCTCACCCCCACCCCCTGCTGCCTCACCCCCACACCCCGCTGCCTCACCCCCACACCTCGCTGCCTCACCCCCACCCCCCGCTGCCTCACCCCCACACCCCGCTGCCTCACCCCCACCCCCCGCTGCCTCACCCCCACACCCTGCTGCCTCACCCCCACAGCCCACTGCCTCACCCCCACCCCCCGTCGCCTCACCCCCACAGCCTGCTGCCTCACCCCCACAGCCCACTGCCTCACCCCCACACCCCGCTGCCTCACCCCCACAGCCCACTGCCTCACCCCCATACCCCGCTGCCTCACCCCCACAGCCCACTGCCTCACCCCCACACCCCGTTGCCTCACCCCCACACCCTGCTGCCTCACCCCCACAGCCCGCTGCCTCACCCCCACACCCCGCTGCCTCACCCCCACAGCCCACTGCCTCACCCCCATACCCCGCTGCCTCACCCCCACAGCCCACTGCCTCACCCCCACACCCTGCTGCCTCACCCCCACACCCTGCTGCCTCACCCCCACAGCCCGCTGCCTCACCCCCACACCCCGCTGCCTCACCTCCACACCTCGCTGCCTTACCCCCACAGCCCACTGCCTCACCCCCACACCCTGCTGCCTCACCCCCACCCCCGCTGCCTCACCCCCACACCCCGCTGCCTCACCCCCACCCCCCGCTGCCTCACCCCCACAGCCCACTGCCTCACCCCCACCCCCCGCTGCCTCACCCCCACCCCCTGCTGCCTCACCCCCACACCCCGCTGCCTCACCCCCACACCTCGCTGCCTCACCCCCACCCCCCGCTGCCTCACCCCCACACCCCGCTGCCTCACCCCCACCCCCCGCTGCCTCACCCCCACACCCTGCTGCCTCACCCCCACAGCCCACTGCCTCACCCCCACCCCCCGTCGCCTCACCCCCACAGCCTGCTGCCTCACCCCCACAGCCCACTGCCTCACCCCCACACCCCGCTGCCTCACCCCCACAGCCCACTGCCTCACCCCCATACCCCGCTGCCTCACCCCCACAGCCCACTGCCTCACCCCCACACCCCGTTGCCTCACCCCCACACCCTGCTGCCTCACCCCCACAGCCCGCTGCCTCACCCCCACCCCCGCTGCCTCACCCCCACAGCCCACTGCCTCACCCCCATACCCCGCTGCCTCACCCCCACACCCCGCTGCCTCACCCCCACACTGCCTCACCCCCACACCCTGCTGCCTCACCCCCACACCCTGCTGCCTCACCCCCACAGCCCGCTGCCTCACCCCCACACCCCGCTGCCTCACCTCCACACCTCGCTGCCTTACCCCCACAGCCCACTGCCTCACCCCCACACCCTGCTGCCTCACCACCATACCCCGCTGCCTCCCCCCAACAGCCCGCTGCCTTCCCCCCACATCCTGCTGCCTCACCCCCACACCCCGCTGCCTCACCCCAACAGCCCGCTGCCTCACCCCCACACCTCGCTGCCTCACCTCCACACCCCGCTGCCTCACCCCCACACCTCGCTGCCTCACCTCCACACCCCGCTGCCTCACCTCCACACCCCGCTGCCTCACCCCCACACCTCGCTGCCTCACCTCCACACCCCGCTGCCTCATCCCCAAACTTCCCTGGGGGCAGGGAGAGGCAGAGATCGTGTCCCCAGGTTGTGGTTGGTGTTCGATGAGGTGCTCCCATGTTGTCTGTGTCCTGTCCCACTCTGCATCATCAAAGCAGGAACCTCAGCCCACCCTCCCAGCCAGGAAATGAGCAACTCTGCCCCTATCCCCCATCCCACTCTCTCCCATTCACTCTCTCTCTCTCCCTCTGTGTGAATGAATTTCTGTCACTCCCACCCTCCCTTGCCCCTCTCTCTCACTGTCTCTCTCACTCATTGTCAGTCTCTCTCTCTCTCTCTCTCTGTCACTCCCTCTGAACCTCCCCATCACTCTCTGTCTCTCTGTCTCTCTCTGTTTCTCTCACTCTCTATCACTCCCTCTCTCTCTCCCCTCCCTCTCTCTCCCTGTCTCTCTAACACTCTGTCTGTATCTCTGTCTGTCTATCTCTGCCTCTTTCGCTCTCTATCACTCCCTCTCTCCCCTCCCTGTCTCTCTGTCTGTTTCCTTGAAGCTCCCTCCCTCTCCCTAGCTCTCTCTTATTGTCTCTCCCCTGTTCCTCTCTCCCTGTCTCTCTGTGCATCCCTCTGTCTGTCTCAATCACCCCATCTCCCTTCTCCCTCTCTCTCATTCACTCTCTCTGTCAGTCTCCTTGTCGTTCCCTCCCTCCCTACCCATCTCTCTCCTTGTCTCATTATCTCTGTTAATCTCTATCACTGTTCTCTCACTATCTCTCTCTTAATCTGTCTCTCTGTCACTCCATCTGTCCCTTAACCTCCCCTCACTGTCTTTGTCTCACACACTCGCCCTCTCTCTCTCTCTCTCTGTCTCTCTATCACTCTCTCTCTTCCTCACCCTTTCTTGGGGTCTCTCACTCTCTCTCACTCCCTCACTCTGTCATTCCCTCCCAACCCCACTCTCTCTTTCTGACTCACTCTCTCTCTCACTGCCTCTGTCACTCCCTCTCTCCCACCTCAACTCTCTATCTCTCTGTGTGTCTCTCTCACTCTCTTTGTCTCACCCCCTCTCTATTTCTCCCATCTTTC
>NC_083447.1:15806791-16059291 GCF_020745735.1 Hemiscyllium ocellatum | reverse complement strand
AGAGAGAAACTTGCATTTATATAGCGCCTCTTACAAACCCAGATGCACTAAAGCCGTACTTCCTAGAGTGCATTTACTGTGGTAATGTAAGAAATGCGGCAACCAATTTACACACAGCTCGCTCCCACAGACAGCAAGGTGACAACAACCAGAAAAGTTGGGGAAAACTATTGGCCAGGCCTCCTGTCATGGGGGACTGGAATCTTCCTTACTCTTCTACTAGTCTCTGAAATTGTCCTTCGACAGGGCAAGCCAGCCCTCAGACAAGGCACCGTTCGATTTTTGCCTGAAAATTCCAGAGTGATATCAGTCAGCTACAACATGCACCCGGTGACCCGCAGATCTTGGGGAAAACAAGCCAGGGGATCTCAGAAGGACAGGACTACAATGACAGAGGCAGTAAAACTAGGGAGTGTCCCAGTACTGAGTATGTGTATGTGTGTGTGTGCACGCACGTGTGTGGGGTGTGCGTGTGTGTGTGAGAGTGTGAGTGTGTTTGTCTGCATTTATGTGTTCTCTATGTCTGTGTGCGTGTGTGTGTGTGAGAGAGAGTGTGTGTGTGTTTGTGTGTGAGAGTGTGAGAATGTGTGTGCGTTGTGTGTGTCTGTGTCTGTATGCGTGTGCATGTGTTTGTGGGTTGTGCATGTATGTGTGTGTGTGTATGTGCACGTCTGTCTGTACCTGTGTGCATGTGAGAGAAAGTGTATGTGTGTGTGTATATGAGAGGGAGAGAGAGAGAGAGAGGTTTGATTTTCCCAGCACCAAATGTATGTGTCTGTCTATGTCTGTATGTGCGTGTCTGTGTATGAGAGGGAGAGCGAGAAAGAAAGAGAGGTCAGATTTTCCCAGCACCAAATATGTATGTCTGTGTGTGCGTGCGCATGTGTGTGTGCGTGCTCGTGTGTGTGTATGCACATGCGTGTGTGCGTGTGTGTGTGTGCATGTGTGTGCGTGTGTATGTGTGTGCGGATGTGCGTGTGTGTGTTTGTGTGTCTGTGTCTGTGTATGTATATGTGTTTGTGTGTGTGTGTGTGTGCACGTGTGTGCGTGTGCGCATGTGCGTGTGCATGTGTGTGTACATTTTGTGTGTTTTACAAGACTCAGCATCCCAGGGGTGTACCTGTTGTATTCGTAAAGAAACTGATCTGTGTGTATATATGTCCACGGTGCGACATTTTGCTATTTCACTACATTTTAAACAGATGCAATGCTAAAATAGATTATAAAAATCCAGCCTGAATCAGAGGAAAAACTGGGTAGATCACAGGGATACAAAATAATCCACACAACCTCCGTGTACAGACAGCTCCCGGCCGTGAGAGGGACTGGGGAGCTGGTGGAGGCATCGATGAAGATTAAACTAAAATACAGATTGTCTTTCAGTTGCCAAAAGCACTTGTGAAAGGTCAGCTCCCTCCATTGTGGGCAGGATGGAAAGGTTTCAATTTTGTCGAATAGCAGGGAGCTGAGTCAGGAAGGCATTTTTTAAAGAAAAAAAGACAAAATTCTACAAAGGTTTAGTGCACAGTCCAACCCGTGTGTCAAATGGTCAGATTTGCCAATATGGAATTCAGAGGGGGGGGGGGGGGTGAGTCTGTTGATAATTTCTTAGCAAGATTTTCAAAAGAAATGGAACAGGAAAGTGTTGCTGGATTCGTTTATCTGGGGATTTTACATGCTCTGAAACACAGGCTGCCACATATATTGTCGTACTGCAGGGTAGGTGCCAAACAGCAGTCTAGCTATCCACCAGACAAACTATGAACTGCAAGAGAGCGAGGGACTTGATGAGGCTCCAGAATTTTGAGATGATGCTGTGACTGTGGGACCAAGAAGGCATTTACTTGTTGTAAATCGGTGAATCCTACTAATGGATTGTCCGAGTGTCTTATTCAGTTGGATGGATTTAATGAGGTTATACGTTTCAACAGCCAATGTTAAATGCATTTCAAGTTGCACTTTGGACACTTAGTTGCTGCCCTCTCGCAATATGTGATCCCCAACACTCTTCTGCCTAACCTGAGCACGTGTTTTCGCCTGCACTGTGTCCCCAGTTTCACTCTTGCTGTCTGCTGCCTCACCCCTAACCTCTGGTACGCCCTCCCTAACCCACTCTGCATCTATCTTGTTCTGAGCCCTTTGTCACTGATCCTAATGTTTAATCGACGTGACTGAATTAGAGTCAGAGAGACGTACGGCACAGAAACGGACCCTTCGGCCCAACTCGTCCATGCAGATGTGCTAAATTAATCGAGTCCCATTTCGAACATAGAATGTAGAACAGGCTTTTCGGCCTACAATGTTGTACCAAACATGGTGCCAAATTAAACTAATCCCTCCTGCCTGCCCTCAGTCCACAACCTTCTATTTCATACATTTTTTTTATGTGCTTGTCTAAAGGTCCCTAAATGCCTCTATCATACCTGCCAGCATTTGGCCCATATCCTTCCAATTCATATACCCATCCAGATGCCCTTTAAATGCTGTAATTGTACCAGCCTCCACCACTTCCTCTGGCAGCTCATTCCATACACACACCCCACTGTCTGTGCGAAAAAATTGCCCCTTCGGTCCCTTTTAAGTCTTTCCCTTCTCACCTTAAACCTATGCCCTCGAGTTTTGAACTCCCCCACCCTGGGGGGGAAAAGACGGTTCATGGGATACTGGCCTCTCAGGCAAGGTTTGTTGTTCCTTCTGCATTGCCCTCGAGTCAAGTGGTTCCCTCAGTGGGCAGTTAAGAATCAGCCACGTCCTTGTGGGCCTGGAGTCACATGGAGGCTAGACCAAGTAAAGATGGCAAATTTCTTTCGGGATTCGTCGAGGTCCCATTGATAAGTGGAGCAGACTCGCGAAGCCAAGTGTTTGTATCCAAACTCTTAAGGGCATCAATGAATCGAGTGTTGCGTTTTTGCCAATAACATCAGGCTAGCTTTTAATTCCAGATTTTTAGAGAACTCAAATTCTGTCATCTGTCACGGTGGGATTTGAACTGCCGTTCCCCTAGACATTACTCTGGATTGCTAGTCCAGCGATGGGACGACTAGGCCACTGCCTCCTGTTGCTGTTAAAATTTGACTGATAAGCAAGCTCTGATACATTGTGTTGAGGGTGCTATATGAATGCAGGTGGTCCTTGTTGGCGCTGGCCGTCCAGATAGCGTTCGGAGAGCAGACCACAGCCTTCTGGAGTTGGATTACTCAAGAATTGGTTTCAAACTGCAGCAAAGGCTGTGAATCACACTCTCACTTTCACTTCCGTGTTCCGCCTTGCAGCTCCTGTAACTGCAAAGTCAAACAATTTGAGAGCACCTCTGCTCAGAAGGGTTGCAGAGGGATGTAATCCCAGAGTGACTGACCCTTCTAGACTTCAAATTTAAATTCTATTTGTCAGACGCGTGAACAGGAATCGGCATGAAAGCAAGAAATAGTGTTTGGGGAGCACTGGCTAATTAAAGTCAGAGTCCCTCCAGTGTGGAAACAGGCCCTTCGGCCCGATGAGTCCACACTGACCCTCCGAAGAGTATCCCACCCAGACCCATTCCCTAACCCTATTACTCTACATGTACCCCTGACTAAAGCACCTAACCCACACATCCCTGAACATTATGGGCAACTTAGCATGATCAATCCACCCTAACCTGCACATCCCTGGACAATTTCCCATGGTCAATCCACCCTAACCTGCACATCCCTGGACAATTTCCCATGGCCAATCCACCCTAACCTGCACATCCCTGGACAATTTCCCATGGTCAATCCACCCTAACCTGCACATCCCTGGACAATTTCCCATGGAGAAAGTGAGGACTGCAGATGCTGGAGATCAGAGCTTAAAATGTGTTGCTGGAAAAGCGCAGCAGGTCAGACAGCATCCAAAGAGCAGGAGATTCGACGTTTCGGGCATAAGCTCTTCTTCAGGAAATTATGCCCGAAACGTCGAATCTCCTGCTCTTTGGATGCTGCCTGACCTGCTGCGCTTTTCCAGCAACACATTTTAAGCTACAATTTCCCATGGCCAAACCACCCTAACCTACACATCTTTAGACTGTGGCAGCCCCGTGGCTGAACACTTTAACTCCCCCTCCCACTCCCACTCCCACTCCGCTAAGGACATGCAGGTCCTTGGCCTCCTCCATCGCCAGACCCTGGCCACACGACGCCTGGAGGAAGAGCGCCTCATCTTCCGCCTAGGAGCCCTCCAACCACACGCGATGACTGTAGATTTCTCCAGCTTCCTCATTTCCCCTCTCCCCACCTTATCTCAGTCCCAATCCCCGGATTCAGCACCGCCCTCTTGACCTGCAATCTTCTTCCTGACCTCTCCGCCGCCACCCCCCTCTCCAGCCTATCACCCTCACCCTCACCTCCTTCCACCTATCGTATTCCTAGCGCCCCTCCCCCAAACTCCTCCCTACCTTTTATCTCAGCCCGCTTGGCGCACCAGCCTCATTCCTGAAGAAGGGCTTATGCCCGAAACGTCGATTCTCCTGCTCCTCGGATGCTGCCTGACCTGCTGCGCTTTTCCAGCGCCACACTTTTCAACTATGGGAGGGAACCGGAGCACCCGGAGGAAAGCCACGCAGACACGGGGAGAATGTGCAAACTCTACCCAGACAGTCATCCAAGGCTGGAATCGAGCCGGGGCCCTTGGCGCTGTGAGGCAGCGGTGCTAACCACTGAGCCATTGTGATGGGCGAGGGAGGGGGTGCAAGATTATTGGCATATGCAGGAATGCAGAGCTGAGATTAAAGTCAGATCAGCCATGATCCTATTGACTGGTGGGATAGACTGGAGGGGCTGAGTGCCCCACTCTTTGTTTCTTGTTTTGTCTATTCAGTCCCAGGTCACTTGAAGAAGGAAGTGTTGCTGGCCGCAAGGATTCAACATCAAATGAGATTGTGGAGAGTCACAGTTCAGTCCCTCCATTGGTGTCAGCTCCTTACCTGGGTGAATGAGTGTCTGCTCACCACCCACCGTATCTCGGGCAACTGCGGACTGGCAACAAATGCTAACCCAGCCGGCGTTGCCCGGATCCCAATAATGAATGATCAAAAACGTTTTGCACAAGTGCGGCCACAAGATGGCTGACACAGAAAATGGATGAATGTGGCCCCTCCCCACAGCAGCAAAGGGACTTGCCAAGATTAGTCCTGAGGTACCCCCTGCCTCTCACCTTATGGGCATCGAGGTGTACCTATGGTCGACACAGGGTTATCCGAAATGCCAACAACTCCATCACCGTGACTGAGGGTGGAGGTAGGCCTGATTTTGTCTGGTAATTCCTCTGGCACGGCCCCCCCCCCCCCCCCTCCCCTCCCCCATGGGGATTTGATGCTTCAGCCGAAATGGTGGAACCAGGTGGGCCGTAACGTCACCAGAAGGTTGCCACTGGGAAAAGCGGGGATTAGGGGCAGGATTCCACAGCGGCCCAGTTTGTCAGCAGCTCTCCATGTCGGTGAGTCCGAAGGTGAGTCTGACAGGCCCGCTCCATCGGGTCTGGTCTCGTCAGAGTTCTGAAGTATCTCACTGAAACGTCAAAGGTACTGAAAGCTTGTCTGAGAGGCTTCCTCTGCTGGTCAGGAAATCTAAAGCATAGGCAGACAATCTAAGGGAGTGGTTGCTTACTATTGGAATGAAGAGATGCTTACTCATCATGAGATTCTTCAAAATTCTCTATCCGACCTACGGACACTCCAGCATCATTTATATTCAAGGCCGAATCAGAAAGGCTTCTGATCTCCCACCAAATGAAGGCAGTATGGGGAGTGTATGGAACTAAAGTTGTGGTAAACGTTGGACCGGGGTTGTCATGAGTGGGGGGCAACCGACTCAAAGATCTCCTAGTTTTTTATGTTTGTGTAGCGCCTAGCCTTGACAGTGCCGGATACCTCGTGCAGGAATAGGCCATTCAGGCTCTCGGGCCTGTTCCACCATTCACTAGGATCAGGGCCGATCGTCACCAAAAAAAACACAAAATAGGAACAGGAGGAGGAGGCCCTTCGGCCCTTCGAGCCTGCCCTGCCACTCACTGTGATCCTCTATCTCGATGCTTCATTCTGGCCTCCTGCTTCCGTTTTAGCCTTGAATATATTCCACTGAACTCTGAGGGAGTGAGTTCAGTGGAGTAATGACCCACCGAGAGTACAAAATACTTTCTCGGCTCTGTATTAAACGGGGAACCCCTCGTTTTTGAACAGTGCTCCCTGATTTCTTGAATCTCCAACGAAGGAAGCCAACTCTCTGCTTCGACCCTGTTAAATCCTCTCAGAGACATATACAATCTCTGGCACCACCCCACTGCTTTGCTAAGACATCACAGGCCATATAAATATAAAATATGAGCGTACAATGTAAATATTTAGCAAACATGCTCGGGCTAGAATTGGATACTCGTTATTGCCGGCCCCATTCAAATGATAATTCTTTGAATGAGTCTAAAATTCAGCATTCGACCCACAGTCCCACATTATGCAGCGAGACATGACTCAATTACAATCGTTTGCCAAAGTTTTCAGCAGCTCAGAAACAAAACAGTAATTGGAAACAAAAATCTATTTTTGTCTGTTTGCAAATATTTCTGTGGATGTGTACGTACAGAAGGCAGTCCCACTGGTCCCATCGAGAATGCATAGGGGTATGAGATGCAGCATTCTCTCTGTAATGATTCCTCTTTTAAATAAAAAAGGTGTATATTTCCAGTGAAAGTTTATGCAGATAAAGATGAGGTCTGCCCATCCTGGTAAGAGTCATAGAGTCATAAAGGTGTACAGCATGGAAACAGACCCTTCGGTCCAACTCATCCATGCCGACCAGATATCCTAAATTAATCCAGTACCATTTGCCAGCACCCGGCCCATATCCCTCCAAACCCTTCCTATTCATATACTCATCCAAATGCGTCTTAAATGTTGCAGTTGTACCAACCTCCACCACTTCCTCTGGCAGCTCATTCCATACACGTACCCCCCTCTGCATGAGACCCCTCAGGGTCTCTTTTATATCTTTCCCCTCTCACCCTAAACCTAAGCCCTCCACTACCCCAGGGAAAAGATTTTGTCTATTTAGCCGTGGGGTGGCACGGTGGCTCAGTGGTTGGCACAGCTGCCTCACGGTGTCAGGGACATGGTTCAATTCCTGCCTCAGGTGACTGTCTGTGTGGGTTTCCTCCCACAGTCCAAAGATGTCCAGGTTAGAGTGGATTGGCTGTGCTAAATTGCCCAGAGCGTTAGGCTCATTAGTTAGGGGAATGGATCTGGGTGGGTTGCTCTTCAGAGAGTCGGTGTGGACTGGTTGGGCTGAAGGGCCTGATTCCACACTGTCGGGGTTCTAATCTAATCCTGTCCATGCCCCTCATGATTTTATAAACCTCTAAGAGGTCACCCCTCAAGCCTCCGACACTCCAGGGCAAAACTGCCCCAACCTATCCAGCCTCTCCCTCCAGCTCAAACCCTCCAACATCCTTGTAAATCTTTTCTGAACCCATTCAAGTTTCACAACTTCCTTCCGATAGGAAGGAGACCAGAATTGCATGCAATATTCCAACAGTGGCCTAACCAACGTCCTGTACTGACTCAAAGCCGTGGGGCTGCTGAAAGGGCTGGGAACTTTGGGCTTGTGTCCATTGGTGTTTTGAAGGAGAGCTGATCTAACTACTGTGAGGCAGCAGTGTTAACCACTGAGCATTGTAGTGACCGTCTGACAACCGTTATGAGTGAGCAATGGATCTCTGCCTTGAGGGAAGACGAAGACTCTATGTCCATCACTGTCTGGGGGATAAGACTATCCATAACCCTCTGAGGGGAAAACCAAACCCCCCCCCCCCCCCCCCCCCCCCCCCCGTCATAAAAAACGAAAGAAATGTTGATGCTGTAAATTTGAAACGATAGCAGAAGTTGCTGGAAAAACTCAGCGGGTCTAGCAGCATCTGTGAAGAGAAATCAGAGTTGATGTTTTGGGTCCGGCGAACGGTTCTGAGGAAGGGTCAGTGGACCCAAAACGTTAACTCCGAGTTCTCTTCACAGATGCTGCCAGCCCTGCCGAGCATAATCCTTCCCATCTCGGGACCCCTTAAGTACAAGGGGACCTTGCTTTGAAACATTATCCCCTCGGTTCTCATCTGCCCTGCTGGAGCAAACATCCTTTCGAGTGTCCATCTCGACAAGCCCGTTAAGATGATTAAAAACAAAAACAGAAATGGTTGGAAAAGCTCAGCAGGTCTGGCGGCTTCTGTGGAAAGAAATCAGGGTTAACGTCTCAGGTCTGGTCACCCTTCCTCAGAACTCAGAACCCTTAAGATCTGAGACATTTCTGCACTTGTCCTTCTAGATGGAAGTGGTTATGGGTTCGGAAGGCGCTATCTGAGGATCTTTGGTGAGTTCCTGCACAGCAACTTGTAGATGGTACACCCTGCTGCTACTGAGCATCGGGGAGGGAGGGGATGTTTGTGGGTGTGGTCCCAATCAAGCGGGGGCTGTTTTGTCCTGGATGGTGTCAAGCTTGAGTTGAATTGGCACGGTGGCTCAGTGGTGAGCCCTGCAGCCTCGCAGCACCAGCGTCCTGGGTTCGATTCCAGCCTCGGGTGACTATCTGCGTGGAGTTTGCACATTCTCCCCATGTCTGTGTGGGTTTCCTCCTGCGGTCCAAAGATGTGCAGGTCATGTTGTTAGGCCGTGCTAAATTCCTGAAGAAGGGCTCATGCCCGAAGCGTCGATTCTCCTGTTCTTTGGATGCTGCCTGACCCGCTGCACATTTTCAGCTCTGATCTCCAGCATCTGCAGTCCTCACTTTCTCCTCCATGCTAAATTGTCCACAGCGTTAGGTGCATTAGTCAGAGGGGAATGGATCTGGGTGGGTTACCCTCTGGAGAGTCGGTGTGGACTGGTCGGGCCAGACGGCCTGCTCCCACGCCAAGGGGAATCTAATCTGATCTGAATGTATCATCACGTGTACCGAGACACAGTGAAAAGCTTTGTTTTGCAAGCAATACAGACAGACCACAGAGTTAAGAAGCATAGATAAGTAAATAATAGGTAAACAGCGGCAAAAATAAAAACACAGGCGAATGTTAAGAGTCTTCTTGAGTGTTGATGGAGCTGCCTCCATCCAGGGCAAGTAGGGGAGTATTCCCTCACGCCCCTGACTTGCAGACAGGCTCTGGGGATTCAGAAGGTGGGTTACCAGCCGTGGCCTCTGACCTGCTCTTGTGCTGTAACCGCATCATCAGTCCTTTGCAGCCCGGTAACCAAACGTTTTAATCGCATTCTCAGATCCACAATTTTCTGACTCATTACAAGAGTGTTATAACTGAGGCTGAAGAGTGAGTCTCCAACTGCAGTTCCTTGTCAAATAGCCTTTCAGCACTCATCTGTTGCAGGTAGCCATTAGACAGACCAATCAAAGGGCAGGCGAAATGTGGCCGCAGGGGTGAGAGAGATGTTATGACCCGCTCACACCCTTTAACTGTGAAAATATCTACAATGACAGAAACAACACAGTGGAGCGGGCCTTGCCTTCTTTCAGTTTAAGTGACAAACGATTCTTGTGAGAACGAGAGACCAGTTTCACTATGAATTTAAATGTCAGCCCACCTCAGTTGCGAAGAAAGAGCTTGCATTGATGTAGCACCTGGTGCGAGCTGACCTCAGGTTTGCCTGAAGCTGTTTGGCCGTGAAGGAAGGTGAAGGGGGTGGAGGGGAGGGGAGAGGTTGAGGACGATTGGCTTCTGAGGAAATACCTTCAGCCGTCTGGAAAATGATAGGTTTCTTATCGGATTCAGATTACCATGACGCAGTAATCTGGAGGGTACCCCTCCCTCAGGGTTAATGTTGGGGGTGGGGTGGGGGTGGGGGGTGGGGGGGGCATTGGTTGATGGTGTAAATTGAATGAATGAATCAGGGTATAAAGGTAGACTCAGTGTTAGCCCAGGCAACCAGACAGGGAGAGACTGAACAGGCTGGGGCTGTTTTCCCTGGAGCATCGGAGGCTGAGGGGTGACCTTATAGAGGTTTATAAAATCACGAGGGGCATGGATAGGATAAATAGACAAGGTCATTTCCCTGGGGTGGGGGAGTCCAGAACTAGAGAGCATAGGTTTAGGATGAGAGGAGAAAGATATAAAACAGACCTAAGGGGCAATGTTTTCACACAGAGGGTGGTACATGTATGGAATGAGCTGCCAGAGGAAGTGGTGGAGGCTGGTACAATTGCAACAGTTAAAAGGCATCTGGATGGGAATATGAATAGGAAGGGTTTGGAGGGATGTGGGCTGGGTGATGGCAGGTGGGTCTAGGCTGGGTTGGGATATCTGGTCAGCATGGATGAGTTGGACCGAAGGGTCTGTTTCCATGCCGTACACCTCTATGTGTCTACATGACTCCAGGCATGGAGTAATGCGCCTGCCTGGTAAATCCCATCTGATCTGGCTCCAGCAAGCCGCTCAGCTCCAGGGCAATTAGGGATGGCTGACAAATGTTGGCCTTATCCATTGGGATGGAAATCTTGTGAAAGAACTTTCAAAACATATGAGTGTTGGAGGGTGATTCCACACTGCAGGCATCACAGACATAGGCACGTGTTCTCTTGAAGGGTCAGCAATTGCAGAGTGACGTAGTGGGGGGGTGCCGTTGAGTATGGAGTGTGTCAGATGGTACAGAGGGTTGTGTCGGGGGTAGTGGGGTTTGGGGGGAGTAAGGGTCCAGGGTCGAGGTGAGTAGATCTGGTGGAGTGGAGCTCTGCGGGGAGGGGCAGTGAGAGGGGGCAGTGTGAGTTGATGGGGAGTGGGTCTGGGGGAGTAGGGGTCTGGGTGCAGTCGGTGTCCGTGGGGAGTGAGGGTCGGGGAAGAGAGAGTGGGTTTGGGGGGAGTGGGTCTGTGGTGAAATGTTGGTCGGGGGCAGGGAGTGCAGGTCCGGTGGAACAGGTTAAGGAGATTGGGGATGGGGAGTGGGTCGGGGGTGGAGCTGGGGTTGGAGGGAGTGGGTTGGGGAGGAGTGGTGGGGCAGGGCTAGTGTGAGTCACGGGGACTGAGGGTTAGCGTGAGCGAGGGTGGGGGGAGTGGGCTGGGAGAGTAAGGGTCAGAGGGAGTGAGGGTGGGGGGAGTGAGGGTCAGAGGGAGAGTGGGGGGAGTGAGGGTCAGAGGGGGAGTGAGGGTTGGGGGGAATAAGGGTTGGGAACAGTGGGCGTGGCCTGGGAGTATTCAGTCAGGTGGGTGTATTGGGTCAGGGGGATATATTGAGTTGGTCAGGGATGGTGTAGAGGGTCCAGGGGTGTGTGTACTAGGTCGGGGGGGTGTGTATTGGGTCAGGGGTGTGTGTATTGGGTCAGGGGTGTGTGTATTGGGTCAGGGGTGTGTATATTGGGTCAGGGGTAGTGTGTATTGGGTCGGGGGTGTTTATATTGGGTCAGGGGTGTGTGTATTGGGTCGGGGTGTGTATATTGGGTCAGGGGTAGTGTGTATTGGGTCAGGGTGTGTGTATTGGGTCATGGGTGTTTGTATTGGGTTGGGGTGTGTATATTGGGTCAGGGGTGTGTGTATTGGGTCAGGGGTGTGTATATTGGGTCGGGGTGTGTATATTGGGTCAGGGGTGTGTATATTTGGTTGTGGTTGTGTATATTGGGTCAGGGGTGTGTGTATTGGGTCGGGGTGTGTATATTGGGTCGGGATGTGTGTATTGAGTTGGGGGTGTGTATATTGGGTTGTGGGTGTGTATATTGGGTCGTGGGGTGTGATTTGGGTCAGGGATGTGTGTATTGAGCCATGGGTGTGTATCTTGGGTTGGGGATGTGTATTTTGAGTCAGAAGACTGTGTATTGGGTCAGGGGTGTGTCTATTGGTTTGGGTGCATGTATATAGTGTGGGGGTGTGTGTATTGGGTTATGAGTGTGTATATTGGGTCGTGGGTGTGTATATTGGGACGTAGTGTGTGTATTGGGTCAGGGGTGTGTGTATTGGGGCAGGGATGTGTGTATTGAGCCATGGGTGTGTATCTTGGGTTGAGGACGTGTATATTGAGTCGGGCAGCTGTGTATTTGGTCGGGGTGTGTGTATTGGGTTGGGTGCATGTATATAATGTGGGGGTGTGTGTATTGGGTCAGAGATGTGTATATTGGGTCAGGAATGGGCGTATTGAGTTGGGGGCTGTGTGTACTTGGTCAGGGATGTGTGTATTGGCTCTGAGGTGTGTATATTGGGACGTGGGTGTGTGTATTGAGTCACGGATGTGTGTATTGGGTCGTGGGTGTGTGTATTAGAACGTGGGTGTGTGTATTGGGATGTGGGTGTGTGTATTAGAACGTGGGTGTGTGTATTGGGTCAGGGTGTGTATATTGAGTTGGAGGTGTGCATATTGGGTCATGGGTATGTATATTGGGATGTGGGTGTGTGTATTGAGGCAGGGATGTGTACATTGGGTCGTGTGTGTGTGTATTGGGTCGTGTAAAAAATGAGGTCTGCAGATGCTGGAGATCACAGCTGAAAATGTGTTGCTGGTTAAAGCACAGCAGGCCAGGCAGCATCTCAGGAATAGGGTGGGTGTGTGTATTGGGACGTGGGTGTGTGTATTGGGTCAGGAGGCTGTGTATTGGGTCAGGTGCATGTATATAGTGTGGGGGTGTGTGTATTGGGCTGTTGGTGTGTGCTTTCGGTCGGAGATGTGTGTATTGGGTCAGGGATGGGTGTATCGAGTTGGGGGCTGTGTGTACTTGGTCAAGAATGTGTGTATTGGCTCGGAGGTGTGTATATTGGGTCGTGGGTTTGTGTGTATTGGGTCAGGGGTGTGTGTATTGGGTCATGGGTATGTGTATTGAGTTGGAGGTGTGTATATTGGGTCAGAGGTGTGTGTATTGGGTCGTGGGTGTGTGTATTGGGTTAGTCATATGTGCATTGCATTGGAGGGTGTGTGCATGGGGTCAGGGGTGTGTGTATTGGGTCAGGGTGTGTGTATTTTGGGTCGGTGCTGTGTATATTGTCTCAGGGGTGTGTGTGTATTGGGTCGGGTGCAGTGTCTGATTGCGAGGTGAAGGAAGTTAAGCGGTTCCTGTACGTTCAGTGAACATATGGAATGGGTTTGTGCACATCGCCTTAGCCTCGCCTCTGACTCACAAGACTCCTGTCAGACCCAGTGCCCTGGCCATAAACACTCCGTGAGGGCTCCACCCAGCACTCACTCACTGCATGGATACACTCTGACTGCTGTCATTTCAGGAGTTAGTCCCCTGTAGAGTGAATTTTTAGATCAGATTAGATTTAGATTCCCTATAGTGCAGAAACAGGCCCTTCGGCCCAACCAGTCCACACCGACCCTCTGAAGAGTAACCCACCCAGACCCATTTCCCTCTGACTAATGCACCTAACACTACGGGCAATTTAGCATGGCCAATTCACCTGACCTGCAGATCTTTGGACTGTGGGAGGAAACCGGAGCACCCGGAGGAAACCCACGCAGACACGGGGAGAATGTGCAAACTCCACACAGACAGTCGCCCGAGGCTGGAATTGACCCTGGGACCCTGGTGCTGTGAGGCAGCAGTGCTAACCACTGAGCCACCGTGCCACCCTTAAAGCGAAGGGGGACACTGACCCACACACGAGCAGCAGTGTAAACTGAGTTTGCACAGGGAACAGCAGCACACCACAGCGATGTTATTGGCCTGGTAAGCTGGTGGACCCAGTCATTCTCCAGGAGTTCAAATCCCAGCTTCTGGAGTCTATCCTGAATTATTAAACCTGGAATTGAAAGCGAATCTTCAAGTGGATAAATACAACTTTCGCCCATTGTTTCTGTAAACCCATCCAGCTTACAAATGCTCTTTTGCTAAGGAAATGGCAAGGCACTCAGTTCGGAGGGGGGGAGGCACTTAGGGATGGGCATGACCTTGCCAGCAATGCCCGCATCCCATGGAAGAACAGGTAAAGACAAAGCTTGTGGATCTATTGTGTGGTCAAAGAGGCAGGTTTTAAAGAGAGATTTGTTGAGAGAGAGATGTTCCAGAGAGTTGGCTGCTCGATGAATGGTGTGCCAACAGTGAGCAATCAATCTCTGCCGGGCACACAGTGCCAGGGTTGGAGAAACCTGGGGTCTTGGAGGCTTGAGGAGAGATGGAGATATCAAAGACCATGTAAGGATTTGAAAAGAAGATGGAAGGTTTTTAAATTGCTCCTTTGTTGATCTGGGAGCCAATGTCAGTGAGCAGAGGGGGTGGGTAGGGCTAATTGTGAAATAATTTGACAGGCTGGTCAGCAAGTCCCCTTTATGTGTACACGGAGAGTCCTTGACACTGACCCAGCTCCCTCAGAGCAGAACCTCTGACCGTCCTGATTACATCTGTCAGCCAGGACTCCTTACTTGGACCAGGTTAACAGCCCCAATCAGGGAACTGGCATTCTATGAGGTCATAGAGTCAACAAGATGGACAGCACAAAAATAGGCCCTTCGGTCCAACTCGTCCATGCCGACCAGATATCCCAACCCAGTCTAGTCCACCCGACTGACCACGTTACAATCAGTACAACAAGCACCAGTCTGGGGATTCACGTGGTGTAGAAGACCTGAGAACATTGGAGTAGTCATGGTTAGAGATGACGAAGGTGAGATGAGAGGGGTCAGCACAGGATGATAGGAGATAAAGTTCGGGCCGTGAGTGGAAGTGGACAGCCTTGATCAGGGCCAGTAGGATACTGAGATGTCATCCTGAGTCAAGCACAAAACTGAAGTTCCAAAAGGTCTGCTCGATTTTAGACACCCATGGAATCCCTACAGTGCCGAAAGAGGCCATTCGGCCCATTGAGTTCATACCGACCTTCCAAAAATAATCCCACCCAGACCCCCCCTACCCCTGTAATCCGACATTCCCCATAGCTAATCCGCCTAGCATGCCCACTCCACCCTGACCTGCATATATTTGGATTGTGGGAGGAAACCGCAGCACCCGGAGGAAACCCACACAGACACGGGGAGAATGTGCAAACTCCCCACAGATAGTTACCCGAGGGTGGAATCGAACCCCTGAGGATAAAGGTGATTGTCACGGAACAGGGTTTGTACTGGGCAGGGAAGGTAATGGCTGGTTTTCCCAACATTTAACTTGAGTTAAGTCCTGCTCACTCTTTAATAAATGTCAGATAATCAAATCGGAAATAGTCAAGGGCTTCAGGAGGGCTGATGAAAGTCATTAATGTAAATATTTGCGTGTCATTCATGGAGAGCTCGATATGAAAGCTTTAACTATTTTCGAAACCAATCTCGGCTTTTATAGCACGCTCCTGATTGGTTGTTTCAGGTTGCTCAACTCCAATCCCATCGCCTGCCAATCAATGATCACTTTCTGATTTCAACCAAAAAACCCAAACCCTTCCTCATACTGAGTTTGGCTCACCATCACAATTTCCACCAACACCACACATCTCTCCCTGAGCCAGACTGTTTGCAAACATGCCTGTGAAATTTGGCACCAAAATCAATTTCCAACCACAGACCCATGGCATAACCAAGACCCTCCACCCCATCACTGCTGAACAACTCAGAGACCCTGGCTAATGGGCCGAGGAGTGGCAGGTGGAGTTTATTTTAGATAAGTGTGAGGTGCTGCATTTTGGTAAGGCAAATTAGAGCAGGACTTGTACACTTACTGGTAAGGTCCTGGGACATGTTGCTGAACAAAGAGACCTTGGAGTGCAGGTTCATAGCTCCTTGGAGTCGCAGGTAGATAGGATAGTGAAGAAGGCGTTTGGTATGCTTTCCTTTATTGGTCAGAGTATTGAGTACAGGAGTTGGGAGGTCATGTTGCAGCTGTACAGGACATTGGTTAGGCCACTGTTGGAATATTGAGTGCAATTCTGGTCTCCCTGCTATCGGAAAGATGTTGTGAAACTACAAAGGGTTCAGAAACGATTGACATGTTGCCAGGGTTGGAGGATCTGAGCTACAGGGAGAGGCTGAACAGGCTGGGGCTGTTTTTCCTGGAGCTGAGGGGTGACCTGATAGAGGTTTATAAAATCATGAAGGCCATGGATAGGATAGTCCTTTCTCTGGGGTGGGAGAGACCAGAACTTGAGGGGGTAGGTTTAGGGTGAGAGGGGAAAGATATAAAAGAGACCTACGGGGTAACTTTTTCACACAGAGGGTGGTACGTGTATGGAATGAGCTGCCAGAGGAAGTGGTGGAGGCTGGTACAATTACAACATTTGAAAGGCATTTGGATGGGGATATGAATAGGAAGGGTTTAGAGGGAAATGGACCAAGTGCTGAAAAATAGGATTAGATTAATTTAGGATATCTGGTCGGCATGTATGGGTTGGACCAAAGGGTCTGTTTCCATGCTGTCCAGCTCTTTGACTCTATAAGTGTTACCTGTGTTGGAGGTGTGTGGTCGCCCCTCAGTGGAGCAGAGCGGGGAGCAGTCTCACCATCACTGGCGTGAGCCGAGGCCTCAGTGAGATGAGGAAGTGAGCCGTCAGCACAGAGCTTGTGTGAGAGAGTCCTGATGGCTTCCAGCAGCTGCCCAGCTGATGTGAACCAGCTGTCCAGCTCTCTCCAGCTCGCTTTTAACTGCAGCCACACACACACACAGGTTGGCCATCTGCTGTGCAAGCCTTGTTAGCTCAGATGTGCCCACATCGCTCCCCCCACACCCACCCCTCATCCCTCTGCCCCCCCTCCCCACCCCCACCACCTCCCATTGATGTCTGCAGAAGAAATTTGACACGTCGCACATGAGCATCTCATTTGCTCAACAGCACTCCAGAAATACCTGGAGACGCCAACACAAGAGCGGGCCTTCGGACTGAGCCAGTCTTCATCTTCCAATGAATGAATTCAGGATGGCGCGGTGGCTCGTATCTGTTAGGTAGCCCGGTTCGATTCCAGCCTCAGGCGACTGACTGTGTGGAGTTTGCACATTCTCCCCGTGTCTGCGTGGGTTTTCTCCGGGTGCTCCGGTTTCCTCCCACAGTCCAAAGATGTGCAGGTCAGGTGAATTGGCCATGCTAAATTGCCCCATGGTATGCAGGTTAGGGTGGATTGTCCTTATTAAATTATCCCATTGTGCCCAGAGGTGTGCAGGTTAGGGTGGATTAGTCATACTAAATTGGCCATAGTGCCCAGAGGTGTGCAAGTTAGGATGGATTGGCCATGCTAAATTGCCCATAGTGCCAGGGGGTGTGCAAGTTAGGGTGGATTGGCCATTCTAAATTGCCCATAGTGCCAGGGGGTGTGCAAGTTAGGGTGGATTGGCCATTCTAAATTGCCCATAGTGCCCAGTGGTGAGCAGGCTGGGATGGATTGGCCATGCTAAATTGCCCATAGTGCCCAGGGATGTGCAGGTTACGGTGGATTGGTCATACTAAAGTGCCCATAGTGCCCAGGGGTGTGCAGGCTGGGGTGGGTTGGTCATACTATAGTGCCCATAGTGCCCAGCGGTGTGTAGGTTAGGGTAGATTGGCCGTACTAAATTTCCCCTAATGTCCAGGGGTGTGCAGGTTAGGGCAGATTGGCCATGGGAAATGCAGGAATATGGGGTGGATCTGGATGGAATACATTCTGGAAGGTTGTTGTGGACTCGATGTTCGGAATTGCCTGCTTCCACACCGTAGGGATCCCATGGCTCTATGAATGCAGCTAATTTAACACAAACATTCTGTTATTTCTGAGATTAGTAAAAAGTTTGGCAGCTAACTGGTTTCTAACGTACTCTCCACAGTCATGTTTCCACCAATCAAGCCATTCAATTGGTACCTTCTTCTCGCGCTGTCTAAGTTGTTATTCCCTTGCAGGGTTGGTGTGCTTGCAATTGTGTGTTGTGTTGCCAATATCACACTCAATTCCAAGAACGAGTCATGTTGGTCCCGAAACCTGAGTTCCTTCAGCACGTTCTGACTGTATTTCAGTAGCGGGCCACTTTGTGTTTTCACTATTTGTGATGAGGTCAGTTCCCTGATTGGGAGGGGGGGGGGTCTAATCAGGGAGCCCTGGGCTGACAGATATAATCAGGAGGGTCAGAGGTTCTGCTCACTCTGGGAGCTGGCTCTGAGGGAGCTAGGTCAGTGTCAAGGACTCTCCTCGCGTAGATAAAGGGTGATGGTCGAGTTGTTTCATTTGTAATGTTCTCTCACTTTCCTTCCATCACTGAGCCGGGCTCTCCCTAAAATAAAGACTGGCACCGATTTTATAATTCGATTAGCTGGAGAAATCCTGTCGCTACTCAGAGGTTGGGAAACCGACAGCAAATACCATATCTCCTGAAAGCCAAGACACATTTCAGGATTGTGTTGGAATACTCGGAGAGTGGCAAGGGTATGGGATGCTTTGCCTGCAACGGTAGTAGATTTGCCAAGTTTAAGTGCATTTAAGTCGTCATTGGACAGGCATATGGAATAGTGTAGGTGGGATGGGCTTCAGATTAGTATGACGGGGCTGCACAACACCGAGGGCCGAAGGGCCTGTACTGCGCTGTAATGTTCTATGTTCTATGTACTGCCTCCTTGCCTGTGACTTCAATGACACTTGACAACTCCAAAACCACCCTGGTTAAGGCAACACTGATTGGCACCACATCTACAGTGACAGCAGTGGACACGATCTGCACTGTAGCATGGCTCCTTCTGAGAGCCCTTCCCCAAATCCACAGTCTCCACCGTCCAGAGGGACAGGGGCAGCAGATCCATGGGAACACCACCCCCTGCAAGTTCCCTTCCGTGCCAGTTACCATCCTGACTTGGAAATATACTGCCATCCCCTCACTGTCGCTGGGTCAAACTCCTTGAACTTCCACCCTCAGGGCATTGTGGGTCTACTTTATAGGGCATGGATTGCAGCGGTTCAAAAAGGTAGCTCACCCCCATCTTCTCGAGGGGCAACTAGGGACCAGCAATAAATGCTGGGCCCAGCCAGTGACATCCAGGGCCCCCCAAAAAGGTTTTACTCTCAGAGTAAGGCTGTCTTTTTACCACTTCATCTGAAAGAGAGGATCTGAATCCCTCTTAGGCCTCACTCAGAAATGGTGAAATCATTATTTGCCATGGTGCAACAATAGGACAAGTTAGGAATCTCTGTGAACATAACAAAGAGGAGCTAGAGTAGGCCATTCAGCCCATTGAGTCTGCCCCACCCTTCACACGGGCTCCAGAATTGACAAAACATCAGTACCCCGTTCCGTTTTTCTTCGCAATTTGCTTTCTAAGGTGAATGCTGTTAACCCTCAAGAGAGAGTCTGGGGGCAGAGGGTACAGTCTCAGATTAAAGGGGCACCCATTAATAACTGAGGTGAAGAGGAATTTCTTCTCTCAGAGGGTCATGAGTGTTTGGAACTCCTTCCCACCGAGAGCTGTGGGGGAAGAGTCTCTGTGTATGTTAAAGGCTGAGATCGATAGATTCTTGCTCAGTCAGGGAATCGAGGGAAAGGGCAGGAAAGTGGACGTGGGGAATTTCAGATCGGCCATGATCCGAGTGAATGATGGAGCAGGCTCGAGGGGCCGAATGGCCTTCTCCTGTCTCCATTTCTTATGGTCTCCTCAGGAGTTTGGTTCAAGTGCGAGCGTGAAGATTTGGGCTGGCAGGGCAGTTCAATACCCAGAACACAAATGGGGATTACTGGAGAAACTCAGCAGGGTCTAGCAGGGTCTGTGGAGAGAGAGAAAGAGAGACAGAGACAGGGAGAGAGAGAGAGACAGAGGGAGAGAAAGAGACAGAGAGAGAAAGGGGGGAAGAGAGTGAGGGGGGGAAGAGAGAGAGAGAGAGAAATGGGGGAGAGAGAGAGAAAAAGAGAGAGAGGGATGAGAGAGAGAGATGGGGAAAAAGAGAGAGAGAAATGGAGTAGACAGAGAGAAGGGGAGAGAGGAGGATTGAGATGGATAGAGATAGAGAGAGACAGAGAGAGTGAGGGACAGTGTGTGTGTGAGAGAGAGAGAGAGTGAAAGAGAGAGAGAGAGAGAGAGAGAGAGAGAAAGCAGAGTTTTGGGTCCAGTGACCCTCTTGCGGCTAAAAAGCCCAACCCTACGAGAAGGCGAGATTGACGGAGAGGTTGAGCAGTCTCGCTTGGCGAGGGTTGGGATGTCTCGGCTTCTCCGGCAGATTGCGGGTGACTCCCTACCATTTGTGGCTTTTGGAGAGATTGAATGGCCCGATGGTGGTCAGGCACTCACTCTGCCGGGGAAGGGGTGTGGAACGGGCAGCAGTGGGGAGGCGGGGGTGAATGGGGGAAGTGATGTTTGAACAGATGGGCTATCGGGAATTCAGAATCCCCAGAACTGTCACTATGGAGATGAGGCCATTCGGCCTCTTGTACTGTGCATTTTGACAGGGTGCTGACCTCCTGCCTCTTTCTCCGTGCTCTTACACGTCATTTCGGTTCAAATAGCCATCCAATGCCCTCTTGAACACCTCGCCACATTCCCAAATAGCGCATTCAACACTCTGACCCAGCCCTGATTGGAACAAACATGACCTCACCTCCCTTCTCAAAACCCTCGAACCTGGCCCCTCCGGCTTCTCAGTGTTTTTACAAACGGAAACTGTTTAGAATTCGAATTAGATTTTATTGTCAGGTGCACAGGAAGACAGTGAAACGTGGACAAAGCCAACGTTCTCCAGCGCCATCTTGGTTACAAAGCCAGAATCTGAAAACCCAAAATGGTGTCTCACTTTGCCCTGGCCTTTCATGACTCCAAAACCTTGACCTGATCTCCCGTCAGTTTTCTGTCCAAGGAAAGCCGTCTCAACATTTCCAGAATCAAAGTTTCTCACCCCTCAAACCATCCTTGTAAAGCTCTTCCATACTCTCTCCAATCATTCACGTCCTCCCTCAAGTGTGGGTCCCCCAACGAGACACAGGGCTCCAGCTGAGGCCTGGTCTGCCTCTCGGATAGGTTCAGGATCACTTCTCTCTCTCTCTCTCTCTCTCTCGCACACTCTCCCTCTGTCTGTCTGTCTGTCTCTCTCTCTCTCTCCCCTCACTCTCTTTCTGTCTCTCTCTCCCCATCTCTATCTCTCTCTCTCCCTCTCTCTCGCTCTCTGTCTTTCTCTCTCTCTCCCCATTTCTCTCTCTCTCGCCCCCGCCTCTCTCCCCCCCTTTCTCTCTCTCGCCCCCACTCTCTCCCCACCTTTCTCTCTCTCTGTCTCTCTCTCTCTCCCTGTCTCTGTCTCTCTCTCTCTCTCTCTCTCCACAAAACCTGCTGGACCCTGCTGAGTTTCTCCAGTAATCCCCATTTGTGTTCTGGGTATTGAACTGCCCTGCCAGCCCAAATCTTCACACTCACCAAACTCCTGAGGAGACCATAAGAAATGGAGACAGGAGAAGGCCATTCGGCCCCTCGAGCTTGCTCCACCATTCACTGGGATCATGGCCGATCCGAAATTCCTCATGTCCACGTTCTTGTTTGCACAATGCCTCCATTGGGCCAGCCAGAAGTAGTTAATAGTTAACCTTCACTTCGAGACATGGAAACAGGCCCTTTGACACAACTCGTCCATGTCAACCAGGATTCCGAATCCGAACCTTGTCCCAATTTTCCGCCTTTGGCTTCTTCTCCAAGTTCGGGTGATCTTGGCTGAGATTTCCACGTCTCAGTGGGGAAAGTGAGTCTTTGAGGACACCCTTGCCATGTTGCCTCTGGTGTCCCTGCTAACTGCGATCCTCCCTGAGACCCCTCTCCCTAAACCACCCTCCCTCTCCCACCACCACTCAGTGCCTCACCAACACTCCCCCACCCCCCACCTCCCTCTCGGTCACCTGAAATCCCTCCCCTTCGGTGAGCCGGCGTCAAATTCCTGCCACGTCCTGGCTTTTCCTCGCGCCAGCGGCGCTACGTCAATGCAAGTGGCTCTCCTTGTACTTTTAGGCACTTTTCATCGTCCTAGAGTGTGTGTGAGTGAGAGAGAGAGAGAGAGAGACAGAGAGAGAGAGAGAGAGAGAAAGAGAGAGCAACAGAAAGAGAGAGAGACAGAGAGCAAGACAGAGATAGAGAGAGAGGGAAAGAGAGAGCGAAGAGAGAGGGAGACAGAGAGAGAGCCAGAGAGAGACACAGAGAGAGAGAGTGAGAGAGACAGAGAGAGAGAGAAAGAAAGAGCGAGAGAGAGAGCGAGAGAGACAGAGAGAGAGGCGATCCCTCAGCAGCTGCTCGCTACCTGTTCAGGTTCTCTCCTGTGACGGGTTCGTGTTACCACAGAGATTAGCGTCTGCTCCCACGGTGACTGCGTTCACCGTCTCTCAGCGGCTTCTCCTGGGGGTCTGTGAGCAACAGGAAAGAGCAATGAATTGACTCGGAGTGAGGGGGAGGCACTGAGATCACGGTGATGCCACACCCGAACCTGTGGCACTGAGAGACGGGCCGTGCCAAGACAGGAGTTCAGTCTGAGTGCCACCGTCTTGGGGCTCAGCTCAGGAGAGCGGGAAGGCAGGGGTGGGGGGCAGACGTGGTTGGGAGAGTGGGTTTCAGCTCTGAGAGAAGCTAACCTGCGATGTGATACCGGGCGCTGATGCCTCTGAGCGACTGGCTGCTTTGTTTTGGGGAGTACCTTGTGATCCTGTCAGGTCAGTCCGTTTCTATTGTTAGCGCCAGCGTCCGCGCTGTGATATTTTACCGGTGTGGAGTTCCACTTGCCCCCCCCAGTGCCCAGCTCCCGCTGCCCCCACCACCCCCTGTATAATGGAGGGGTTGTGAGGTCACCATCTGAACTGTACCTCAGACCTCAATGGGCCAAACATCTGCCAGTTGGGACATTGGTACCAGCCAAGAGCATCAGTGGGCAGTACCCTCACAAACCCTGGGTTCAAATCCCGATCCGCCTGGGGAGTAAAACTACGGTGGCTCAGTGGTTGGCACTGCTGCCTCACGGCGCCAGGGTCCTGGGTTCAAACCCAGCCTCGGGAAGACTGTCTGTGTGGAGTTTGCACATTCTTTCCGTGTCTGCGTGTCCCACAGTCCAAAGATGTGCAGGTTACGGTGGACTGGTCATGCTAAATTGCCCCATTGTGTTCAGGGATGTGTGGCTCAGGGGCATTAGTCAGGGGTAAATGTAGAGTGATAGGGTAGGGGAATGGGGTCAGGGTGGGTTAATCTTCAGAGAGTCAGTGTTGGGCCGAAGGGCCTGTTTCCAAACTGGAGGGATTCTGTGACTTAGAGCCAGGGCTGGAGGTGTGCAATGGAAATGTACAAGACAAGTCGGGAAAAATATGCCCCATCCATGGACTTGTTACATTGCAGGAAGAGGCCATTCAACCCTGCTGTTCTATCCCCCATGTGCCAACCTCCTGCCTTCCCCCTCCTTGAACAACTCAATTGATTCGATTAGATTCCCTCCAGTGTGGAAACAGGCCCTTCGGCCCAACCAGTCCACACCGACCCACCAAAGAGTAACCCATCCAGACCCATTTCCCTCTGACTAATGCACCTAACACTATGGGCATTTCACCTAACCCGCACATCTTTGGACTGTGGGAGGAAACCGGAGCACCCGGAGGAAACCCACGCAGACACGGGGAGAATGTGCAAACTCCACACAGAGAGTCGCCCGAGGCTGGAATCGAACCTGGGATCCCGGTGCTATGAGGCAGCAGTGCTAACCATTGAGCACTGTGCCACCCCCTGTGTGATCCACACCCTAACTACTCGCTGGGTTGAAAACGTTCCTCCCCACCCCCCCCCCCCCCTTTGTCTCGTTTGCACATCGTTTAAAATCGACAGCCCTCTCGTTCTCAGGCCCTTTCAGAATAGCCGGTCCTGACCTACTCTGTCCAGCCCCCTCGGGAGCTTGAAACACCCTCAATCAAACCCTTTGTTTCGTATTGGCCAGACCAAAAGAGATGTCAAAATCCCAGTGATTTCCCCAGCCCCATGAACTGTCTCAAAGAGGGACCCTCTGGGCGCACAGTGGCCTAGTCATTGGGTGTGGAATCTGGAGGTCCAAGTTCCTTAATGTCCTGGAAACATGGTTTTGAAGCCCATCAGGCAATTGATAGAATTTCAATTTGATTAATAAACCAGATTTTGGACATGTAATGTAGGGGCAGGAATAATCCATTCAGGCACTGAAGTTAGTCTTAGTATTATAGAATCCCAACAATGTGAAAACAGGCCATTTGACCCAATGCCATCTCTCTGAAGAGTACCCCACCCAGACCCTTTCCCCTACCCTACATTTGCCCCTGACTAATGCACCTAACGGGACACATCAGCATGGCACATCCACCCTGACCTGCACATCTTTGGACTGTGGGAGGAAACCGGAGCAAACCCACACAGACATGGGAGAGAATGCTGCAAACTCCACACAGACAGTCGCCCGAGGCTGGAATCGAACTCAAGTCCCTAGCGCTGTGAGGTAGCAGTGCTAACCACTGAGCCACCGTGCTGTCCAGTATTGGCGACTGTATTGAAAGAACATGAAGATGACGAATGCCCTTTCGGGAGGGGAATCTGCTGTCCTGGTCTGGCCTACATGTGACTCCAGGCCCGCGGCGATGTGGTTGACTCTTAACCGCCCTCTAAAATGGCCGGGTGAACCGATCACTTCAGGGGCAATTAGGGACAGGCAGCCAAGTAGACACTCGCCCACGTCCCATGAGAGAGCGACAGGAGAAAGAAACTAGCCCTCAGTCAGCAAGTGGCCATCCTGGTTATCCCAGCGCCGCTGACCGTGGGATCTTGCTGTGCTCCAGTTGGCTGCTGCCGTCCCTCCAGCGCGCGAGTGTGTTGACGGAGATGGGCCTGGGTTGGGTGCGCAGTAAAATAGGCAGGCCAGTCTTTTTCCACTTTCCGAATGGTCTCGCTGATAGCCCACCGTGGGAATTGTAACAGAGGGTCTCCTCGCCTGGTCTAGGGAAACTGAGGCCGGCAAATGGGCACTGCGCCAACGATCTGCCTGGTATCTGGCCAAGGTGCCCACGCGTTCTATCACCTTGCTAAAAATCGCACAACACTAGGTTAGAATCCAACAGGTTTATTTGGAGGGATAGGCTTTCAGAGCACTGTTCCTTCATCAGATGAAGGAGCGACGCTCCGAAAGCTAGCGCTTCCGAATAAACCTGTCGGACTCTAACCTGGTGTTGTGTGATTTTTAACTCTGTCCACCCCGGTCCAACACATCATGGCTGCCTCGTTCAATTTGCCATTGACACTGAGCACCAATAGCTGGAGGTTACATAGTGCACGGCTGTGTGCATTTCCACATACAATCCTAGTCGCCCAGCTAGAGGAAGGACGTTATTGAACTGGAATTGGTACAAAAAAGATTTACCAGGATGTTACCGAGGCTGGAGGGTGAGAGAGACTGGGACATTTTTGTTCTCCCCCTGGAGCACTGGAGGCAGAGGTTATAGAGGTTTGTAAAACTATGAGGGGCATGGATAGGGTAAAAGGCCAAGCTCTTTTCCCCCAGGGTAGGGGAGTCCAAAACTAGAGAGGGTAGGTTTAAGGTGAGGGGGGGAGACTTAAAAGAAGGGACCCTGAAGGGGCAATTTTTTCACACATACAGGTATGGAATGAGCTGCCAGAGGAAGTGGTGGAGGTTGGTACAATTACAGCATTTAAAAGGCGTCTGGATGGGGACATGGATCGGAAGAGGGATGTGGGCCAAATGCAGATATATGAGACGATTTCAGTTTGGGAAACCTGGTCAACACAGACATGTTGGGCTGAAGGGCCTGTGTCCATGTCTATGACTCTATGACTCTCGGGCATCTGCCCGGCCTGGATCTCCATGGTAACAAGCAGACACTCACAGGCCTCAGGTGTTGCCTGCTGTTCTACAAGCCTTGGTGACAATTTGCTCAGTAACCCCCTCCTTCCCCTCCCCCCAACCCCCCCCCCCCCCCCCCCCACCACGCCCTGATAAACCTGCCCTCTGCTCCCAACTCTGCCCATGCCTTCAAGAAGCACGATGGGACAGTTGGGCTCCGAAAGTCTCTCCCTGTCATCTCACACAGAGGTGACTGATCTCACCTCTACCCCTTCCCAACTCCCTGCCCCACTCCCCATCATCTTTTTTAACCCCTGACTAATTACGAATCATTCCATCTCCTCCTTCATGTCCCACCGCACCCTGGGGGAGTGAATTCCACAGAGTTGAGAGAAGCTGTTCCTCCTCATCTCTGTTTTAAACCAGAGAAAGAAGCTGTCCCTCAGTCAGCAAGAGGTCATCCTGGTTATTCCAGCGCTGCTGCCCCTTGGGATCTTGCTGTGTCCCATTCAGCTGCTGCCATTCCTCCAGCCCTCATCCTAACCCTCTCGTTCTAGATTTCCCCAGAGAGCGATGTTGAATTGACGACAGCACAGTGTCCTCTCTTGCCTGGGACTGAGCAGGTATCTGGTCTCTGATAGTCCTCAGAGAAACCATAAGCTGTAATTGGACCATTCAGCCCATCGAGTCTGCTCCTTCATTCGATCCTGGTGGATATATTTCTCAACCCCTCAGTCTCCTGCCTTCTCTCTGTAATCCTTGATTCCCCCTTACTCATCAGGAACCTGTCTATCTCTGTCTTAAATACATTCAGTGACTTGGCCTCCACAGCCTTCTGAGGCAATGGGTTCCACAGAGTCACCACTCCATGGCTGAAGAAATTCTCCTCAACCCAGCTCCAAAGGGTCATCCCTTCTCTCTGAGGCCGGGCCCTCGTCTCTCCCACGAGCAGAAACATCTTCTCCATGTCCACTCTATCCAGGTCTCTCAATATTCTGTCAGGTTCAATCAGACTGCCCCCCCCCCCCACCCTATCCTTCTAAACTCCATCGAGAACAGACCCGGAGATCTCAACCGTTCCTTGTATGACATTCCCAGAATCATTCTTGGGAACCCCCTCTGGACCTCCTGGAGTCAGTGACCCTTGGGGTCTTCTTCCTCAGTCGGCTATGGAGCTGAAGCAAATGATTGTAATCTGGATAACATTCCTGCCAAATCCATGCTGCCTTCCTCAGTGATGGAGGAGGGGTGGCATCTTGCAGGGACAGGGTGGACTGGTAAATAACTGAGTGTCTTTCACTCAATGGTGATGGTGCTAGATCTTAACGCTCTGGGGCAGTGATAGTCTAATAGTATTGGACTGTTAATCCCGAGACCCAGGTAACGTTCTGGAGACCTGGGTTCGGATCCTGCAGAATTTGAATTCAATTTCTAAAAAAAAAACTGGAATTAAGAGTCTCATGATGACCATTGTCTGGAAAATCCCATCTGGTTCACTAATGTCCTTAAGGGAAGGAAACTGCCATCCTTACCTGGTCTGGCCTACACGTGACTCCAGACCTACAGCAATGTGGTTGACGCCAATTGCCCTCTGGGATGGGCAATAAATCCTGACAGTGCCAAAGAATCCCTCATCCCATGAATGAATAAATATAAAACTCCACCCCTGGCAGCTGGTGGGATTTAAATCAAATACATTTGAAGATCTGGAGTTGAACGTTAATCTCAGTGACGGTGATCATCATGAATTGACCCGGTCTGGTGCCAATCTTTCACCATTGTTGACTATCATTAGAAAGAATCTGGTTCACCCATGCCCCTTTGGGGAGGGAGATCTGCCGTCCTTACCTGGCCTGGGACCAAAAAATACCTGGAAGCCAAAGCAGACAGGCCGGAGGCTGGAAGAACACAGCAAAACCAGGCAGCATCAGGAGGTGGAGAAGGCGATGTTTCGGGTGCAACCCTTCCTCAGGACCTGGTCTGGCCTACACGTGACTTCAGGCAATGTGGCTGATTCTGAGATGCCAGTATAAACGCCATGGAACGGGATGGCTTCTATCAGCACCATCACCGTTCGGTGAAAGACACTCAGTTAAGACCCGCTGAAGGGTAAAAACTATGAAACCACAAAGTACTGTGGCTGGCCATTGCCCCTTGGGCCGTGGGACCATGAGGGAAGAGGCAAAGAAGAGAGACTAGCAGTAGAAATGGCATGGCGCTGGTATAGCCAGCCATGCCCGCACCCTATGAGCACAATTCAACAAGGCACCTTTAAGGAGCGGAGAGAGCGCGGGAGGTGGAGAGTCAGAGAGCTTTAGGGAGGGGTTTCACAAGTTCAGGGCTGACGGACAAGAGGCTGGGTCAGGGAAACGCCAGGATCTTGGAGAAAAAGGCTGAGGGGTGGGAGCTCGGACTGGAGGGTGGGGCGGGAGGGAAGCCATTGTAACTAGGCAGGCTGCAACCTGACCCTCCTTCCGCCCAGTCTCACACGGCTGGGACAAAAGGCAGGCGCATTCGTTGAGGCAATACCTGTGTTAATGCCATGATGTGGAGGTGCCGGTGTTGGACTGGGGTGGAAAAAGTTAAAAAAACACACAACGCCAGGTTATAGCCCAGCAGGTTTATTTGGAAGCACTCGCTTTCAGAGCGACGCTCCTTCATCAGGTAACTCCTTACCTAGTGAAAGTAACTGTAGTTCCCTGACGAAGAAGCGGCGCTCTGAAAGCTAGTGCTTCCAAATAAACCTGTTGGACTACAACCTGGTGTTGTGTGATTTTTAACTGTATTAATGCTGACCTTGCTAATGTTGACCTTGTCCAGTGTACGGCTCATGCAATATAACCTGCGGTGTCTGGGTGTCTTTGATCTGTACATTTGGCTGCACCGCTCGTAAACAAAGCTTTTCACTGTACTTGGGGACACATGACAATAACTCAATCAATCTTACTGCGTGTATGGAGTCAGCTGTTACATGGGGGCATAGCTTTAAATTAAGGGGAGGTAGGTATAGGACAGATGTTAGGGGTAGATTCTTTACTCAGCGAGTCGTGAGTTCATGGAATGCCCTACCAGTAGCAGTGGTGGACTCTCCCTCTTTATGGGCATTTAAACGGGCATTGGATAGGCATATGGAGGATAGTGGGCTAGTGTAGGTTAGGTGGGCTTGGATCGGCGCAACATCGAGGGCCGAAGGGCCTGTACTGCGCTGTATTTTTCTATGTTCTATGTTAATAACAAGATTGGGGGAGGGGGATGGTGTAATTTTAAGAGCCATTGTACTGCCCAGTAAACAGAGAAATCTGGCTTTTCCTTCGCTCGGTGCTCTAAGCTTTACGTCTCTTCAGAATCATAATAGGCCTCTTTATTCCCTGGCCTGTGATTTTTCTGCTCACGGATGGCATAGACCCCCTCTCCATGCCTGGGTTGCCCTGCGTTACCTCACACCTGCAGACCTTCTGCCGCTTATTCACTTGCGTTTGTCACTTTGAGCTCACAAAGAGCCGGTTAAAATAGCAAGATTTATAAATAGCCCTCAGCTGCTGTGACACTTGATGTCACTTTGCTGCTTTACGCAGGGTGGGGGCTCACCTCTCTCTCTGTCTAACTTCCTCCCACACACTGGAGTGACAAGGCATTCAGACACTCGTTTGAGTGGGAAGCCTTTTACCTACAAATACCTGCCTCAATTCAAAGCTGTTCCTTTAATAGCATCTGATGATAGAGTCTGTCTTATGCACCGTTGAAGTAAAGGACAATTCTATAATCTGTGTTTATTTAAAGAAACTTTATTCATAAAAAATCTTCATATGAATACTTACTCACTAGCACCTTTTGATTCTGTACACTGTCCTTACATTGGTAGAACGAGCAAACCCAAGACGTTTCTTAAATTAAAACCAGAAAGAACTGCAGGTGCTGGAAATCAGAAACAAAATCCGGCGTTGCTGGGAAAAACTCAGCAGGTCTGGCAGCACCTGTGGAGAGAAAGCAGTGTCAGCGTTTCGGGTCCAGTGACCCTTCCTCTGAATCTGGATCTGAAGCATTCTCAAAGCGTTCCCTAAAACTCTGAAAAAGACCGACTCCTTTCCCCGAGTCTGGGGTGTGGTACAGTGCGGGAGGAGGCGCAGTTGAGTGAGCGCGGTTCTCTTTGAGACCCACGTTGAATGGAGCATGCATTGGGCTGGACAGTTGTTTAAAGGTGTGTTGAGTATTGGGAGTAAACACTAAGGTAGGGGGCACAGTTGGGTTGGCTATCAAATATTGGAGAGGCTGAATGGCCTACTCCAGATCCTAACTTGTTCTTTGGTAAAATCAATGTCACTTTACTGTTGTCAATAGCAGCTCTCCTTGAGCACCTGGGTTAATAGTCCAATGCAAGGGTCAGGGCATGCTGCATTGTTAGAAGAGACCGCTTTAGAATGAGGAGTTAAGTTTCCCTTGCCATCTCAAGGTAGACCCTGTGTTAGGCGTCCATGCTGCCAAGTCCACTCAACACCTTCCCTGTTACAATGAGATCACCAAGGAGACAGTGAGGCCCGCAGATGCTAGAGATCAAAGTCGAAGAGTGTGGTGCTGGAAAAGCACAGCAGCTCAGGCAGATTCCAAGGAGCAGGAGAGTCAACATTTCGGGCATAAGTCTTCCATCAGGAATTCTGTGACATCCTTCAACAATAAGATCTCCCCGTTCGTTCTCCCCGAAGTCGCAAAATGTCCTGGTAACCCAACCTCCGAGACCATTTCCCCCAAACAGAATGGGGGGTTATGCTTCATATTCTGGCCTGTAGTTACCCCCAAACCCCATGTTAACCACCCGACTGCTGCATGGGGGAGCTGGCTGTGTGTAAATCGGCCATCCGTTGCATTACAATAGCGGCTCGGTTTGCGAAATGAACAGCCGTAACGTCTTGTGGGACGTGCTGCATTGATGTCATTTCCGTTAGCAAGGTGAGCAGGCCACCTTGAGGTTTAAGTGTTTATTAAATGCCGCACTGGCTCAAATAGGATGCTGAGCTTGCAAGGGGTCCGGGACAAAGGAGACGGAATTTTCAACCGGGCTTAAATGCACTTTCTTCACCATCCCCCCAGCATTTAGAGTTGTCCATCCAATGTTGAACGTTGAGTGAATGTTTAATGTGGTGATGGTGATGGAGAGTCAGAGCTAGGGTTATAGAGAAGGGACACTTCTATAAGAACACCCAGTAGTTTGGCGCCAGAGGAAGAGGTGTTGATAACACCTTGGAACACGTGGCAGGTTGGGAATAGGGAGAGAAATATTGGTGGAGTTTATTTGTTTCCTAGGAAGGTGCTTTATGTGTCTATTCATTCACGAGATGGGAGCATCATTGGCTGGGTTAGTATGCTGTTACCCACCCTTAATTACCCTTGAAGGTGGTGGCCAGCTGAACTATTTGGTGAAGGGACAGGCACTCACAGCTGTTGAGGAGGGACCTCCAGGATTTGGAACCAGAGATATTTAAGGAACGGTGATATATTTCCAATTCAGGTTGGTGAGTGACCTACGGTTAATATCCCTGGACCAGTAATCCAGAGTGAGATATCTCCACAGAGGCTGGTCTCCCATCACCAAGTCACCTTTTATCGACATGATTTGGAGATGCCGGTGTTGGACTGGGGTGTACAAAGTTAAAAATCACACAACACCAGGTTATAATCCAACAGGTTTAGTTGGAAGCACACTAGCTTTCGGAGCGACGCTCCTTCATCACCTGATGAAAAAGCGTCACTCTGAAAGCTAGTGCTTCCAATTAAACCTGTTGGACTATAACCTGGTGTTGTGTGACTTTTAACTTCATCTGCCTGGGGAGAGTCCTTGATACTGACTCAGCTTCCTCACAGCTAGCTCCCAGAGTGAACACAACCCCCTGACACTCCATTTTTTTTTTCTTTTATAGGGGAAAATATTGATTGGAAAGATAAAAGGATTGATGAACTAGCAACAACTTAAGTGCAAAGCAATGGAAGTTTGCAGTTTATCAGCGTTGTCTGTTTTAAGGGGGAAATCCAAAAATCCCATGTTGCAGTTAGAAGCCTGAACTTCCTTTGATCAGGGGATGGATTGGCTGGCTGACAGTTCAGGAATCATGGGACCCTCCTGTTTATTCATTTTGTCTTTTTTTTTCTTTCCTATTAAACCCCACACTCCCGCCTAACTGCGGTAGTGCTTATTTTTCCCCCCGCACCCCTGTTGTGTGTGAGACACAGTGACAGACACAGGTGTGCACGAATCTTTCTTCAGTTCTCACCACCAGGAAGACAGGAAACACCCGAGTGGCCAGTGACAAGCAGTGCCCTTCACATCAAAGAGGGCAATGCTGTGTGATCAAACAGAGAAGGGGAGGGCAGGGACTAAATCAGAATAGAGTTGGAGGGGGAAATGATGCACTCCACTCCCTGCGGCGCCCACCTCTCCCTGAACAACTCCAGGGTGTTGGTGGACACCGCGTGCTCCTTTTCCAGAGACACCCGGGCTCTAACGTAACCGCGGAAGAGGGGCAGGCAGTCGGCCCTAACAACCACCTCCACGGCCCGCTGCCTGGACCTGTTTATGGCCAGTTTGCCTCCAGTTTATATGTCAGCCACGGCTCCCTGATTGGAGCAGGTTAACAGCCCCACACTCCCCACCCCCTCAATCAGGGAGCTCCTATTCTATGACGTCCAGCCGGCTGACCTGCTTACAATCGCCACACAGCGTGCTTTGGACAACACAGGTTCAATTCAGGGATTTAAATTCAATTTATTAAACCTGGATTGCCAGTCTGGCTTCAGTGATGCTCCCCGTCGGGTTTGCTAACATCCTTTAGGGAGACGAATCTGCCGTCTTCACCTGGTCTGGCCTACCCCTGACTCCAAAACCTACCGCCATGTGGTTGACTCTGAACCGCCCTCTGAGTTGGCCACGCAAAACCGCGATCAGGAACAGACAGCAAACACTGGCCTGAGCTGCAAAACCTGAGAGTAAAGCAGAAGATGACCACGCATTCCAAGGTTGGAGAGAAAATTTAGAGATCGGGCAAAAATTGGTGTGTTTGGTGCAATTGTTGTGAGGAGTGGTGTTGTCAGTTTTGGAAATGAACCACCTGGTGTGTTTTTTTTGATTATTTGTGATCCTACGCCAGATGCACGATGTAAACTAAGCTCGATTTGAAAACTGGTGATTCAAGCAGATTGGCCAAATGTTGTGGCAACTTGTGGACTCATCCAATGACCATTGTTCTCTACAATTCAAAATGGCCTCCCCCCAGAACCTCCAAACTCACCATTTCCTCTGCCAGTCTTTCCAGCCACAGCTTTTCACTGACATCAATTTATATAAGAATTAGGAGCAGGAGGAGGCCCTTCTGCCCCTCGAGCCTGCTCCGCCATTTAATACAAACATGGCTGACCTCATCTAAGCCACAACTCCACTTCTTTGCTTGCTCCCCAGATCCCTTACTAATTAAAAGTCTGCCTCTTCGTTGAATGTCCCAGCATCCACCACACTCTGGGGTTGTAAATTCCACAGATTCATGACCCATTCAGAGAAGTAGCTCCTCCTCATCTCGGTTCAAAATCTGCCACCCCTTATTCTCAAACTATGACCTCTGAGTGCCCTTTGTGTGGGGGAATTTAAATACAAACAGGAGATTCAGAGAGTCTCCTCATCCTCAGGACTGGCTCTGAGCTGGCTGGTCAGAGCCCACGTACTGTGCAGGTGTCAATAAAGGGTGACCTGGCAACGTGATACAGGCCTCTGTGCAGTTATTTCAATGATGACGAGAGACAAACAGGATACTCCTGAAGAAAAAATTCACTCGCAATCAAAAAAAAACGGTGACCTCTCATTCTAGATTACTCCACGTGCGGAAACATCCCCTCCCACATCTATTTTGTCACTCTCCTTTAGCACCTTACATACCTCTTTTGGTGGGGGTGGGAATCTCCTCTCATTCTTGTAAACTCAAGCGAGCATAGGCCTAAACTGAATAATCTCTCCTCAAAATCAAATCTCTGGAATTAATTTGGTGAAGCTCTCTGAAGTGCGTCTAATCCAGTCGCCCCGCCCACTAGCTTGGAGTAGGCTTGCGGCCTTGCTTGTAGGGTCAGTTTGAGGCGCCTACTCTCTGGGAGCAGTAGGTTGAAGCCTGTCATGGAGATGAGAGCCAGAAACGCGGAGGACCGTCAAGTGCACATCTCGCAAGATCGGCGTTGCACAACTGGGGCCTGTACGGAAAGGTTGTGTGGTTTGCTGGTGACTAACCTTTCCGCACTGAGCAGTGCCAAGTGATGGGAAAGATTGCCCAAGCCTTTGTTTCTTGCATTGCGAGACGATGGAAGGAAATCGCTCACATCAAACAGAATAGGCCCCACACAATTTGCTCAAAATCGCCAACTAATTGGGACATTCTTAGGAGTCAGAATCAATTAGGATCACTCATTAGTAATTCACTGAGCTTGAAGGGGGACATCCAGTAGGGGATGCCAAATAAATGGCCTGGTACCTTAGCAACAATGGGGGAGTGTGTTGGTGAGCTATGCTGGAGATCACAGCTGAAAATGTGTTGCTGGTTAAAGCACAGCAGGTTAGGCAGCATCCAAGGAACAGGAAATTCGACGTTTCGGGCATAAGCCCTGATGAAGGGCTTATGCCCGAAACATCAAATCTCCTGTTCCTTGGATGCTGCCTAACCTGCTGTGCTTTAACCAGCAACACATTTTCAGCATGCATCATAGGGGGGAAAGACTTGAAAATATACCGCCTCAGTGAATCGGGATAAAGACAGTTTTGCTTCTGATCAATGGACATCCATAAACATGTTGCATGACTCCAGCAATCTGAGAGCACAGCTAGACTGACTCTTTCAGTGTCAGTACCAAGGGAGTACAGCACTGTCTAAGCTGTCATTGTGCAGGTAAAGTATCAAACCAAGGCTTCTTGAGTGGCTGTTAACAATGCAGTCATGTTATTTGAAGGAGCTGGGCTTTCCTCCAGCTGTCTTGCCCAATAGAATCATCATATCAATCCCTACAGTGTGGGAGTAGGCAACTCAACCCATCGGGTCCACACCGACCCTCCAAAGAACATCCCACCCAACCTCCCCTATCCCTGTAACCCTGCACTCCCCATGGCCAACCCAACAACCTGCACATCCCTGGACACTATGGGGCAATTTCTCATGGCCAAACCGTCCTAACTTGCACATCTTTGTGACTGTGGGAGGAAACCGGAGCACCCGGAGGAAACCCACGCAGACACAGGGAGACTCCACACAGTCAGTCACCTGAGGCGGGAATTGAACCCGGGTCTCTGGCACTGTGCGGCAGCAGTGCTAACCACTGTGCCATTGTGCCATCCACATTTCAAGGAGGAGGTGTAGGTTTGATGAAGGGCTTTTGTTCCACACAGACAGTCGCCGATGGTGGAATCGAACCCTGGCACTGTGAGGCAGCAGTGCTAACCACTCAGCCATTGTGCCACCCCACTGTTGGGAACACAGTAGATCTGGTCATTATCACTTTGCTCTCTATCTTTTATTTAGTTTATTCTTTCACAGGATTTGGGTGAGGCTCTGGCACTTGCTGCCCACCCCGAATGGGCCTTGAATGGAGTGGCTTACTAGGGCCATCACAGAGAGCAGTTCACAGTCAGCCATCTTGCTGTAGGTCTGGAGTCACCTATAGACCAGATCGAATAGGATTTCCTTCCCTAAAAGACATTGGTGAACCTGGGAGTTTTATTTTTGTCTATTTTTCCTCATCAACTAGTCCAGAGATGTTATTACATACCTCTGGATCAGGGTGGGTCTCGAACCTAGGCCTCTCAGTCAAGGGGTAGGGACACTACCACCACACCACAAGAGGGCCCCACACAGCACTCTTTTCTTATTCACCAATTTTTCTAATCACCCTGATCAGAGATATCATTACCCTCTGGAGTAGGGTCAGTCTTGAACTGGGCCTCCTCATCTGGAGTAAGGTCACTACCACTGTACCACAAGAGCCCCTCTGGATGAGTTGTTCAGAGATTAGGCTTTAATTCCAGACACTTTTTAAAATGGAATTGAAATTCCACTAACGATTACTGTGGGGATTTGAACACTGGTCACCAGAGCATTATCCTGGGAGTTTGGAATATCAGTCCATTACCTCTTCACCACCATCTCCCCCACAAGGATCTCATTTGGAGCTTGACTGAACGAGCTGCTTTCTTTTAATGTAATTCATTTGTGGGATGTAACCATGACTGGTTGGGATCGCGTCTATTGTCCGTCTCTGGAGAAGCGGGTGGTGAGCTGTCTCCTTGAACCGCTGGAGCCTATGTGGGTTTAGCTCTATGCCTTGTGGGAGGGAGTTCTAGGATTTTGACCCAGCGACACTGAGGGAACGGCGGTATATTTCCAAGTCTTTCCCCCGATGATGCATAGCTCACCAACACACTCCCCCATTGTTGCTAAGGTACCAGGCCATTTATCTCGCATCCCCCACTGGATGTCCCCTTCTTCCTAACTAAACGATGGCAAGAACAAAAGCCATTGATTCCCCATCCAGCCCCAAGCTCTGCCCCTTGGGACACACTACATCTCTCTTCCTGATGTGAAACCAGTCTATTCGCAACGTCAGTGCCACAGTTGACCCTCCTTTGCCCATTTTCATGTCATTTCTGAGGCTGCCTACCACCCCACTCTCTCACCTTGCCCTGACCTGTCAGGTGGCTCAGTGGTGAGCACTGCTGCCTCACAGCACCAGGGACTCGGGATCGAATCCAGCCTAGGGTGACTGCCGGATGGAGCTTGCACGTTCTCCCCGCGTATGTGTGGGTTCTCCTCCGGGTGCTCTGGTCTCCTCCCGTCGTCCAAAGATGGGCAGGTTAGGGTGGATCGGCCATGGTATAGTGCCCAGGGGTTAGTGGGTTAGTCATGTGAAATGCAGGGTTAGAGGGGAGAGGGTTGAGGTGGGATGCATCTTCAGAGGGGCCGAATGGCCTGCTCCCACACCATAGGGAATCTATGTCTATACCCTGGGTGGCAGCTGGACCCCTTATTCACCCCTCTACCAGTAGCAGGACAAGCCAATGTTTATCATTTGTGTAAGTGATGTGAATATAAGAGTATATTTGCAGATGACACCCAGCATTTGTGGTATAGTGGATAGTAAAGAAGGTTATCTAAGAATACAACGGGATCTTGGTTGGGTCAATTGAGTCAATGGTTGAAAAGTGGCAGACAGAGTTTAATTTAAATAATTGTGAGGTGTTGCATTTTGATAAGGGCACGATTAACATAGTTAATGGTAGGGGAGTGTTGCTGGACAAAAAGACCTTGGAGTGCAGGTTCATAGATACTTGATAGTGGCGTCGCAGGTAGTGAAGAAGGTGCTTGACACGGGATCGTGCCTTATTCCTGACGAAGGACTTTATGTCCGAAATGCTGACTCTCCTGCTCCTTGGATGCTGCCTGACCTGCTGCGCTTTTCCAGCACCACACTCTCGACTCTGATCTCCAGTATCTGCAGCCCTCACTTTCCTCACAGGATCTTGATTAGTTGGGCCGGTGGACAAAGGAGTGGTTTGGAGTGCGGCATACAGTTCTGGTCACCCTGCTGTGTGTTACTAAGTTGGAGAGGGTGCAGAAAAGATTTATAAGGACGCTACCAGAACTGGAAGGTCTGTGTTATAAGGAGACGCTGCATAGGCTGGGACATCTTTCACTGGAGCATAGGATGTTGAGGGGTGACCGTATTGAGGTTTATAAAATCATGAGGGGCGCGGAGAAGGTGAATAGCCAGGGTGGGAAAGTCCAGAACTAGGTCATAGAGTCATTGCGTCATAGAGATGTACAGCACAGAAACAGACCCTTCGGTCCAACCCGTCCATGCCAACCAGATATCCCAACCTAATCTAGTCCCACCTGCCAGCACCCGGCCCATATCCCTCCAAACCCTTCCTATTCATATACCCATCCAAATGCCTCTTAAATGTTGTAATTGTACCAGCCTCCGCCACATCCTCTGGCAGCTCATTCCGTACACGCACCACCCTCTGTGTGAAAAAGTTGCCTCTTAGGTGTCTTTTATATCTTTCCCTCTCACCCTAAACCTATGCCCTTTAGTTCTGGACTCCCCCACCCCAGGGAAAAGACTTTGTCTATTTATCCTATCCATGCCCCTCATAATTTTGTAAACCTCTATAAGGTCACCCCTCAGCCTCCGACGCTCCAGGGAAAACAGCCCCAGCCTGTTCAGCCTCTCCCTGTAGCTCAGATCCTCCAACCCTGACAACATCCTTGTAAATCTTTTCTGAACCCTTTCAAGTTTCATAACATCTTTCCGATGGGTTTAAGGTGAGAGGGGGAGGATTTAATAGAGATCTGAGGAATAACCTTTTCACACAGAGGGTGGTGCGCATGTGGAGTTAAAAACAAGAGGGCATAGGTTTAAGGTGAGAGGGCGAAGATTTAAGAAGGACATGAGGGGTAACCCTTTCTACACAGAGAGTGGTTCGTGTGTGGAACGAAGTGTTTGAGGAAGTGGTGGCTGCAGAGACAGTTGCAGCATTTCAAAGATATTTGGAAAGGTACATGAATAGGAAAGGTTTAGAGGGATATGGGCCAAATACAGGCACACGGGGTCAGTTTAGTTTGGGAAACTTGGTCAGCATGGATGAGTTGGGCTGAAGGGCCTGTGTCCGTGCTGTATGTGAAATTTCGCTGTCTCGTCTGCCAGTTGCCCAACATTAATTGGCCATTGAGAATCTGGAGGTGAATTATCTTTGTGAGCACTTGTAGCAGTCCACGTGGTTCTTGTGCACTGATAGGAACTTACAGGGGGTGGCGTTCCCATGTATCTGCTGCCCTTGTCCTTCTAGATGGAAGTGGTTGTGGGTTTGGAAGGTGCTGCCTGAGGGTCTTTGGTGAGTTGCTGCAGTGTATCTTGTAGATGGTACACCCTGCTGCTACTGAGCGTCGGTGGGGGAGGGAGGGGATGTTTGTGGATGTGGTGCTAATCAAGCGGGGGCTGCTTTGTCCTGGATGGTGTCGGGCTTCTTGAGTGTTGTTGGAGCTGCCCCCATCCAGGGGCAAGTGGGGAGTATTCCCTCACACTCCTGACTCGTGCCTTGTAGGTGGTGTCGTGAGTGTGGTGCTGGAAAAGCACGGCAGGTCAGGCAGCATCTGAGGAGCAGGACCATCGACATTTGGGGGGCAAAGCCTTGTGGATGGTGGACAGACTTTGATATCAAGCTCCTATGTTCTATGCTCTATCCTCCCCAGGCTAACTGCTGCCTTCCCTGCCCCCACAAGGGGTTAATCTTTTATTGCAAACAAAACATGGACGTCCCTTTGAAGTTGAGCACTGCCTTTTGCAGATGTTTCCAAACTGTGCTCAAAGAACTACCAGTTAAGGTCCTCCATCTGCCAATAATTAATTACAATTAGCATTCTGCACCAGTTAGATATTCACCTGGGGTGGAAGTGTTCAAGGATTTTGTTTCCATCATCATCCAGTCCCGGAAACAGTGAATGGGGTCTTCAGAACCTGACTCATTATTGCCTGATGCTGTAGGCCTTCGGATCTGGTGGGAATATCCGAGTAGGGTTCAGTGGACGGCGATCAAGACTGGGAAAGCAATGGGGTTTCATTTTGAACCCAGTAACGCAGCGCTCCAATACCATCCAGTCAGGTACAAAGTTAAGGAATGATTCTGAGGAGAATGTGAGGTCTGCAGATGCTGGAGATCAGAGCTGAAAATGTGTTGCTGGAAAAGCGCAGCAGGTCAGGCAGCATCCAAGGAACAGGAAATTCGACGTTTCGGGCACAAGCCCTTCATAAGGAATGATTCCACAGAGCTGTATCAGACAAAAATGGGTTTTATCAGGGACTTATGTACCCAAGGGTGTATACTCCAAGTGACTTTTTTTTATCTGTAATAGCCTTAAATTCAAAGGTGGGGCATCCATTAGAAAACATAGCGGGTCAGGATTTATACCATCGTGGGATGTCAGGGGTCACCAGCAAGTCCAGTATTTGTTGCTTGTCCCTAATTGCCCTTGAACTGAGGTATTTAAGAAAGAACCATAACTATAGATTAGATTCCCTACAGGGTGGAAACAGGCCCTTCGGCTTAACAAGTCCACACCAACCCGCCGAAGAGTAACCCACCCAGACCCATTTCCCTCTGACTAATGCACCTGACACTATGGGCAATTTAGCATGGCCAATTCACCCTGACCTTCATAACTTTGGATTGTGGGAGGAAACTCACGCAGACGTGGGGAGAACGTGCAAACTCCACTCAGTCACCTGAGGCAGGAATCAAACCTGAGACCCTAGTGCTGTGAGGCAGCAGTGCTAACCACTGAGCCACCGTGCCACCCATAGGCTAGCATTTCCTTCCTTGAACAGCATTAGTGAATCAGATAGGGGTTTGACTGGCAACTTGACAATAGCTGTCATCATCACTCCCTTTGTGAATTGAATTCCATTAGCTGCTGCTTTGATTTGATTTGATTTATTGCTGTCACGTGTGCTGAGATACAGACAAAAGTGTTGCTTTGCGTGCACACAGTGTTACTCCCACAGAGGAAGTGCAGAGAGAGAGATCAACACATACATTAAAGCAGTCCGTTCAGCTGTCTAATAACAGCGGGGAAGAAGCTGTTCTTGAATCTGTTGGTACGTGTGTTTAATCTTTTGTATCTCCTGCCCGATGGAAGAGGGTGGAAGAGAGTCTAACTGGGATGGGAGGGGTCTTTGATGATGTTGGCTGCCTTCCCGAGGCAGTGGGAAGTGTAGATGGAGTCAGTGGGTGGGAGGCTGGTTTGTGTGATGGACTGGACTGGGTTCACAGCTCTCTGTAGTCTCTTACCGTCCTGGGCAGAACAGTTGCCGTACCAAACCGTGATGTATATGGATAGGATGCCTTCTATGGTGCATCTATAAAAGTTGGCAAGAGTCCTTATGAACGTGCTGAATTTCCTTAGCCTCCTGAGGAAGTAGAGGCATTGCTGTGCTTTCTTGACAGTAGTGTGGGTAGGCCAGGACAGATTGTTGGTGATCAACACTCCCAGGAACTTGATGCTCTTGAGCAGCTCCACCTCAGCCCCACCAATGCAGATGGGGGCATGACTTGAACCCTGTAGCCTTGGAGGGTTTGCAGAAGCCTCTGGATTACAGGCCCAGTGTCATCACCGCCAGGACAAGACCTCCTACAATGAATTGACTCCTAGGCTGGCTGTGCTAACAGTTACCAGTCTCAGTCTGGGAGATATTGTATCGTGAATGAGATCTCAGTGAAATTTTGATTAGATTAGATTCCCTACAGTGTGGAAACAAGCCCTTCGGCCCAAGAAGTCCACACCGACCCTCTGAAGAGTAATCCACGCAGACCCATTTCCCTCTGACTAATGCACCTAACACTATGGGCAATTTAGCATGGCCAATTCACCTTGACCTGCACATCTTTGGACAGTGGGAGGAAACCCACACAGACACGGGGAGAACGTGCAGACTCCACACAGACAGTCACCTGAGGCAGGAATCGAACCAGGGTCCGTGGTGCTGTGAGGCAGCCGTGCTAACCACTGAACCACCGTGTTGCCCCCAATTTATATCGATCCGCCTGTTATGGTCGCTTTAAATAAGAATGGGAAATCCTGAAATTGTGCAACACATTAATTGGCATCTGAAAACACTTGGATGAAATGTTATATCTGAAACATGACTTTGTCGACCAGATGGTAGGCAGTAACAGCATTCCTCTCGTCTGGCATAATGTCTCCGTTCTGCAGAGAGACTCCGACAATGGTGCTGATCATTTCCAACACCGAGGAGAGGGAGACTTTGTTCTCACGTCCATATTTTCGCCACAATGTTTGGGTTGCCATCCCAAAAGTTGTATGTTCTGTCTGGAGCTCGGGGAGGTAGTGCCCTCACCTCTGAGTCAGAGGGTGCCAGTCCTACTCCATTGAGCTGGGCACGCTGGGTCAGCTGAAACACCCAGTGTCAGGCTGAGGGAATGCCACGGTATCAGTAGCGTTGTCCTCCAGACTATAGATTGCACTTGCTTTCTCATTGGTAGCACAGTGGTTAGCACTGCTGCCTTACAGCACCAGGGACCCAGGTTCGATTCCAGCCTCAGGCAACAGTCTGTGTGGAGTTTATACATTCTCCCCATGCCTGTATGGGTGCTCTGGTTTCTCCCCCCACCCCGTACACAGTCTAGGGATGTGCAGGTTAGGGTGGATTGGCCGCACCATTTGCATGTAGTAGGTGGGTTTGCCATGGGAAATACGGGGGGTAGGATGCTCTTTGTAGGGGCTGAATGGCCTGCTCCAACACTGTGAGGATTCTGTGAAGTGAGCTGTGTCCCTCACCAACATCGCTTCGGCAGACTTTGCAACGTTGCAGCAGTAGCTTATGTTTCAAACATACGTTATTGACAGTAAAGCGTTTTGGAAAGTTAACGCCAATGAATTTCTTTTATCAAGAAGTTCAAGAAGCCATACGTAATGAACAATATAATTATAGAAAGGGTCAGGAGCACAGGGACTTGGGAGTGTATGTGCACAGGTCTCTGAGCGCAACATGCAGGTTGAGAAAGTGATTAATAAGGCCATATGGGATCTTGCACATTGTAAATTGAAATAAAGAGTACAGCAGCAAGGAAATCACATGCCACTAATCTCGATGAAGAGAAATAGATACATAGGAAATAGGAACAACATCTCGTGCAAATTCCCCTCCAAGTCACTCCCCATCCCGACTTGGAAATATATCTCCTTTCCTTCGCTGGGTCAAAATCCTGGAATCCCCTCCCTCAGGGCATTGGGGGTCAACCCACAGCAGGTGGACTGCAGCGGTTCAAGAAGGCAGCTCACCCCCCACCTTCTCAAGGGGGCAGTGTCCGGCAAGTGAGGTACTGACCTGCCACAGTCCAGTGGGCGCTTGGGACTTGGACCTGCTGCTGAAGAACTGGTTAATTAGGGGTATGCTTCTCCTTGTCTACTTGAGGGTCTGATCGAAGAGTCCCTGATAGCCCCTGGCAATAGACTGCTATTGGCTATCTACTGACTTTCACTGTTCCTCTGATCTCCTGATGATATCTCCGTGTGGCAGTCCCTCCTCTGAGGGAAGAGGGCTCCGTGTTCACATCCCGTTCCAAACTTGGGTGTGAACTCTTAGCTTCCATTCCTAGTGAAGAACTGGGGGAGTACACTGCACTGTTGGGGAGGGGTGGGTGCGGTCTTTGGGAAGAGATGGTTAGATTCACAGAAACACAGAATGCTTACAGTGCAGAAAGAGGCCCTTCGGCCCATCAAGCCAGCACTGACCTTCCAACATGCATCCCACCCAGACCCACATTTTGCCATGGCTAATCCCCCCATGGCTGGCTACACATCCTTGTGCACGATGGGCTAATTTAGCATGGCACCATGGGATTGTGGGAGGAAACCTGAGCAATCCAACAGAGCCCCACCCAGACACGGGGAGAATGTGCAAACTCCGCACAGACAGTCGACCGAGGCTGGAATCGAACCGGGGAACCCTGGCGCTGTGGTGCTAACCACTGAGCCACCATGCCATCCCTAAATTCATGCCCAGGAATGAGAAAAGGTCCTGTGTTGAAAGGGAGTTCAGGCAATCTTTAATCAAAGTCACAGGAAGTGGGTGTTTGGTCGCTATCATTGGGCTGGTTGAGGGAGCTTTCTGTGCCTGAAGTGGCAATGTTTCCTGACATCACAGCAGTGAGTGCACATTCAGAATACTTCTAATGGAAGGCAGTTCAAGGTTTCGCCTCGTGTGCTATAAAAACCAGGGTCTTTTCCTGTTTGCATCTGCAACGTTGACTTCTTGAAGTGACAGCTCCCAGTTTTACATCGCCGTGAACACTCTGACTTTGTTAGGGGACCGTACTTTAGATGTAAAGAAGTCCTGGGTGGAATCAGGGCAGCGGAAGATGGCTTCTCAGCAAATTAACAGGCATTTGGACAAATGCATGGATCGGGAAGGTTTAGAAGGGTATGGGCGAACTGCAGGGAAGTGGGGTTAGTGTGGATGGATATCTTGGGTCGGCATGGACCAGTCTGGGCCGAAGGATCTGTCTCCACGCTGTAGGCCTCAATGACTGAAAGTTCCCAAAGTAATCTCCTGACACTTCATAGATGTCTAAAAATGTACGGTCTGGGTGAAGTAGCCATGATAACGTAGGGTTACGGGGATAGGGTGGGGTGAGGGGTGGTTTGTTCTGGGTGGGATGCTCTTCGGAGGGTCAGTGTAGAATTGACGGGCCAAATGGGCTCTTTCTACACTGGAGGGATTCTGTGATTCTAAAATGGTGGAGGCTGGCACATTTACAACATTTAAAAGGCATCAGGATGGGTAGATGAAGAGGAAGGGTTTAGAGGGCAAAGGACCAAATGTCAGCAAATGGATTTGGATTAATTTGGGATACCTGGATGGCATGGAAGGGTTAGATCAAAGGGTTCATTCCCATGCTGTACAACTCTATGACTCGATGTTTTGCATCCCTGTATTGTTAACAGTCAGCCGGTCACCCTGTCATGTTAAAATGTCATGTCGAGGTTTGAACTTGAAGAGTTCCACTCCTCATTATGGAGCTGACAGTATAACTGAGGCTTTGGCAAGTTCAAAAGGTATGATGACTACAAGAGCAGGTCAGAGGCTAGGAATCCAGTAGTGAGTAACTCATCTCCTGACTCCCCAAAGCCTGTCTACAAGTCAGGAGGGTGAGGGAATACTCCCCACTTGCCCCTGGATGGGGGCAGCTCCAACAACACTCAAGAAGCTCGACACCATCCAGGACAAAGCAGTCCCCGCTTGGTTGGCACCACACCCACAAACGTCCCCTCCCCCCACCACCGACGCTCAGTAGCAGCAGGGTGTACCATCTACAAGCTGCACTGCAGCAACTCACCAAAGACCCTCAGGCAGCACCTTCCAAACCCACGACCACTTCCATCTAGAAGGTCAAGGGCAGCCGATACATGGGAACACCACCCCCTGCAAGTCCCCCTCCAAGCCACTCACCACCCTGACTTGGAAATCTGTCGGCGTTCCTTCAGTGTCGCTGGGTCAGAATCCTGGAATCCCCACCCTCAGGGCATTGTGGGTTTTCCTACAGCACCCAATACGTGGCAATCACCTCACCAATCCCACCCACCTCCCCCAGCTTCCCGAGGGCAATTCGGTAATAAAAGCTGACCCAGCCAATGACTCCCAAATCCCACGACAGAATAAAATTCAGCTCTCTACAGGTAGTCGTATACCAATAAAGTCATGTTGTTCAACTGTGTCGGTCAAGGAGGGAATGGTCTAATTATAGCACTTCAAGCACAATAATAACGTCAGTCTAATAAAGGAAGGCAAGAGATTAAAGTGGATTGGCTCATACAGAGACGGAAATGAGAATAGCCTTCACATTTCTGGGCACCAGAAGAAATGGGTTATTTATGAATCTGATCTATAAAAAAAAAGTTTGGATGTAAAACAATAGATTGAGCGATTAAATTCACATGCACTGCCATCACAGGTTGGATTGAAAGCATTCAGCTGATTAGAAACAGGCTTCAACAAGGGGTAGCCAATCAGATTGCGGGCTTGCTCAGTGTGAGTGTCTGGGCTGCAGCTCTGTGTTTGTCAGAGAGGAACACTTCCCCAATTCTTACCCAACTCTACCGCCAAGTCTGCTGTGGAAGGAGAGAGAGAGAGAGAGAGAGAGAGAGAGAGAAAGAAATATACGTGGCATCTATATTGTTCAAAATTGTAGCAGTCTCCTGTGCTTTTTGATGGTCAGAGCCACTGTTGCTGATCAGCAGCACATTAGCCCAAAGTATCTCCCCACTGCTGGCCCCTTTGGTGCCACTTGGCAGGACCTAGGTCAGATTTGCCTTTCTGTTCCTGTGCCGGGCAACCTGGTACAATCTGACAAGTGCTGCCATTTGCAAGCGATCAGCATGGCAGATGTTTCCAGACCACAGCAGCCTTCAGTGCAGCGTTGCAATTTGCAGGATTTTAATCATCAGTAAGTACAAAACCACAAGGGCAATTTAAATGATTTTTGGGCATTACAATTTACACAGCTTCTGTGTGAGATTTTATGCTATCCAAGTCTTTTGATTGTACGTATTAGCTTTGTGGCATTTACTGGGTGGAGGTAATATTCATCTCAATATGTATTCAATGTAATAAACACAGAGTACCATATCCGCTGTAGCTCACATAGTTTAGTATTCAGTGCTATTTTCAATCCTCCTCAGAACTGGGTCCCAGAGGACTGTAGAGTTGCAGATCTTGCCCTGTTATTCAATCTAGAGTGTGAGGACAAGGCCAGTTACTGCAGGCCAATCCATGGTTGAGAAGATTTCGGAGGTGGTAATTCAGGAGATAATTTACAGACCCTTGGAATACAATTGGTAAATTATGGAAAGTCAACTTTGATTATCTATTTATGAACTTGCTGGAGATTTCATGAGATAACAGGTGGGGTTGAGGAGGGTTGTGCAGTGGATGTGGTGTACATGGACTTTCACATGATGTTTAATGAAAAGATAATGGGTTTTCCAACAAATATGGAGTCTGCAGAGGAAGATGATTGCCAATAGCATAGAGACAAGATTAGCAGAGTGGTAGGAAACAGTGAAAGGAGCGTTCTCCACAGTTCGGTGTTGGGACAATTGTGTCTTCTGATTTATAAGTCAGCCTAGGCACTACTTTCCAAATTGAAAATGACTGAACAATTTTGAACTGGTGCTAGAGGCTAGTGCTGAACTTCGAGAGGGCACACTCTGATGGAACAGGAGGACAAGTGGCCCATGCAGTTTAATGGAGAGACGTGTGTCATGATGCATTATAATTTAAATGAAGGATAAATAGGGGGTGGTGGAAAAGGGATCCATGACATGTTCAAATCATTGAGGGTGGCAGGGCGGTTTGAGAAAGGGAATTATAAAATCTATGGAATCCTGGGCTTCGTAAGCAGATGCACGGAGTACAAAGTGAAGGGGTTAAGGTACACCAGTCTCCATATTGTTCCGACTGCAAAAGGGATGATTGTGTCCAAATCTGAGCATTGCATGCTGGGATTGATGTGAGGATTTGAATTCCTCATTCTAGTCGTTCCCAGGCATGAGGAATTTCAGTTCCGTAGACAGATTGGAGACATAGACGAAGAGAAAGTGGAGAGGACATGTGAGAGAGATGCTCAACATCACAAGGATGGAGTGATAGGGAAAATGCATAAGAGCTAAGAACCAAAAGACATTGACCTGACAGGTTTGACAAAGAAACGACAGCAGGTTTGGGAGAAAACACTTTGAAGTTAGTGTCTGGAATGCACCGTCACACACAGCAGTCGAGGCGAGGTCACCTGAGGTTTAGAAGAGGGGAATGGATTATTTAGGGAGACAGAAGGTTAGAGGGAGGAGCACTGGGTGAGTTGTGCTCGCAGAGGGCTGGCACCGAAATGACGGGCTGAGTGGCTTCTTCCTGTACTGTAGCCATTCTACGAATCCAACACCCTTCTACAAATGCCATCTCTTGACCTTCCAACTTACATCGATTAGAAACAAATTTACTCTTAAAACTTTGCAGTCGGTTACCCAAATCTGTGCTGTGCATTAGACGGGACAAGAGGTACAATGGTCAGACATTAATGCTGTGAAATGCTTCTTTTCTTTTGGTAATGAACTTAAAATGTCTTTTTATAACATAATATACAAGTCTCATTAGACAAATTGAGCTTACTAGCTATATGAATGGGATACACAGGGCCATTCCCCTTTACTCTCTCATGGACAGCAATTATTGCTCATCTCTAACTACCCCTGAATTGAGTGTGGAGTGCGAGGGCCATTTCAAAGAGCAGTTGACTGTCTGAAGTGAGTGTGACAAAGTCAGTTATAGAATATGATTTCCCAGATTGGGGCTTTTAACCTGGTCCAATCAGGGAGCCCTGGCTGACAGATAACACCAGCAGCGTCAGAGGTTCTGCTCACTCTGAGAGCCGCCTCTGCGGCTGCTGGATTGGTGAGAGTGAAAGACTTTCCACTTTTCTGTATTAAGGAGAAGAGGAGACAAAATGAAAACAGGAGTGTCAGGGCTTTTGTTCACTCTGAGAGCTGCCTCTGCGGGAGATGGATCAGTGTCAAGGACTCGTCCCGTGTTAAGACCATAAGACATAGGAGTGGAAGTAAGGCCATTCGGCCCATCGAGTCCACTCCGCCATTCAATCATGGCTGATGGGCATTTCAACTCCACTTACCAGCATTCTCCCCGTAGCCCTTAATTCCTTGTGACATCAAGAATTTATCAATCTCTGCTTTGAAGACATTTAGCGTCCCGGCCTCCACTGCACTCTGTGGCAATGAATTCCACAGGCCCACCACTCTCTGGCTGAAGAAATGTCTCTGCATTTCTGTTCTGAATTGACCCCCTCTAATTCTAAGGCTGTGTCCACGGGTCCTAGTCTCCTCGCCTAACGGAAACAATTTCCTAGCGTCCACCCTTTCCAAGCCATGTATTATCCTGTACGTTTCTATTAAATCTTCCCTTAATGTTCTAAACTCCAATGAATACAATCCCAGGATCCTCAGCCATTCCTCGTATGTTAGACCTACCATTCCAGGGATCATCCGTGTGAATCTCCGCTGGACACGCTCCAGTGCCAGTATGTCCTTCCTGAGGTGTGGGGACCAAAACTGGACACAGGACTCCAAATGGGGCCTAACCAGAGCTTTATAAAGTCTCAGTAGCACAACGGTGCTTTTATATTCCAACCGTCTTGTTAATAAATAGTGACTTGGTGACAGGATAGCAGCCTCTCTGGAGTTACCTCACGTCAGCCATGTTGCTATGGGTCTGTCGGCCAGACCAGGGAAGGATGGCAGATTTCCTTCCTTAAAGAGCATGACTGAACACGGGTGATATGTTCAGGATCGCAGTCACTCTCAATGTCTATGACATGATTCAGGTTCATGACCAGGCCCTTTGGCATGTTTTCTCACACCCTGTAAATCCGAAAACTGTAAGAAGTAGGATCAGAAGCAGGCAACGCAGCCCATACCATCTGCTCCACCTGTCAATGGTATCATGGCTGATCTGATCATCCATGTCCCGGCCTTTCACTTCCATTCCCTTCCTGATTAAACATCCCTCTCTGTCAGCCTTGAATAGACGTAATGACCCAGCCTTGACTGATTCACTCCTCCCTGAGAGAAGAAATTCCTCCTCATCTTGGTCTTCAGTGGGCGACCCCTTGGTCTGAGATGATATTCCCTGGCCCTGGATTGTCCCGCGAGGGGAACCAACCATCTCCCCCACCCCTGTCAAGTGCCCTAAGGTTCATGTCCATTTCAATAAGGCCGCCCCTCACTGTTCTAAACTCCAATGGGTACAGGCCCGGCCTACTCAACCTCTCTTCCTCAGACAGTCCCTCCATCCCTGGGATCAGCAGAGTGAATCTTCATTGCTGATGTTCCTTTCCCCCGATAAGGAGACCATTTGGTTTCCAGTATTCCAGCTATCGTCTACCCAGTGCCTTGTGCAATTTTAGCTCAGTCTCCAATTTTTATCCCTAAGCACTTAGCTTACAATTCATGGTGATGGATTTCAACTTGGAAAGGCTTGGACAGATTTTGGTCTCCTTATTTCAGGAAAAACATCCCGGCATTGGAGAAAGTGCGCCTGGTGGGTTTGAGAATGTCTAGTGAGGAGAGGTTAGAGTCATAGAGTCATAGAGATGTACAACACGGAAACAGACCCTTCGGTCCAACCCGTCCATGCCGACCAGATATCCCAACCCAATCTAGTCCCACCTGCCAGCACCCGGCCCATATCCCTCCCAAACCTTCCTAATCACATACCCATCCAAATGCCTCTTAAATGTTGCGATTGTAGCAGCCTCCACCACTTCCTCTGGCAGCTCATTCCATATACGTACCACCCTCTGTGTGAAAAAGTTGCACCTTTTATTTCTTTCCCCTCTCACCCTAAACCTATGCCCTTTAGTTCTGGACTCCCCCACCCCAGGGAAGAGACTTTGTCTATTTATCCTACCCATGCCCCTAACGATTTTATAAACCGCTATAAGGTCACCCCTCAGCCTCCAACGCTCAGTTGAGTAGATCGGACCGGTATTCTAGGAAAGGCTGCTTCAGATTTTCAATCTGGTCCATTCCCTTTTCTCTGAAGTATTTTTCTTGTGGGAATGCCACCTTTTGGACCAGACATCCCCTCCCCCCCGGTGTCTCCCTCCACCAGCTCCCCTTCCCCAGCCCATCCCAGCCACACCACGCCATTGCTTTGAGCTTTGATACATGGAGCTCTAAGGGACAGCAAACGCACTGTGATCGGTAACACATTAATGCAGGGCTGGAGGCTGAGGGTCCCCAGGCTGAGGCACCAGCTGAAGGTGGGTGGGGGGGACAGGGTTTGCTGTAATAGTGAGACTATAGCAGTGTACAGGGTCCCCCCTCACCTTGGTCCTCCACCCCAATCTCTCTCAAGCTTCCCCACTTCCATTCCCGTCTCTGGGGCCAGCTGAGGAGTCAAGACAGTTCCTGAGCTTTGAAACAGGGGACATGGTGGGAAAACATTTGGGAAACACTACACTAATGTCCTCGTTATAGCAGAGAATATAGGGTCTGTGGATGCCTGTGTCAGCTTATTTATTACAAAACCTCAGAAAGAGAAGCTCAACAGGTCCTAGTAACATCACTATGGCAGTGTGATGGCTCAGTGGTTAGCATCGCTGCCTCCTAGCGCCAGGGGCCCAAGTTCGATTCCAGCCTCGCACGAGTGTCTGTGTGGAGTTTGCACGTTCTCCCCGTGTCTGTATGGGTTTCCTCCTGCTGTGCAGGTTAGGGTGGATCATTCCTGATGAGTGGCTTTTGCCCGAAACGTTGATTTCCCTGCTCCTCGGATGCTGCCTGACCTGCTGTGCTTTTCCAGCAACACTCTCTAAATCTTGACTCTAATCTCCAGCATCCGCAGTACGCACTCTCGCCTATGCTAAATTACCCGTAGTGTCCAGGGGTGGTGCAGGCTAGGTGGGTAAGCCATGGGAAATGCAGGGGGATAAGGGGTGGAGGGTTGGGGTGGGTCTGTGTGGGAAGTTCTTTGAAATGGGCCAAATGGCCTCTTATTGCCCTGTACAGCCTCTGTCTGAGAGGAAGACAGAGCTAACGTTTCAAGTCCAGTTCAGAGAAGTTCTGATGGCAAGTCACCTGCTTGAAGTGTTAACTCCGCTCTCTCTCTCTCGCCACAGTTGCTGAGTTTCTCCAGCGAACCTCTGTGTTTGTTCCAGATCCGCAGCGCTTTGACGTTCATTCCAACTTATTTATTGCTACATTCCACAACCCAACCTATCCTGGGACATTATCCTCTCCTTCTTAAGTTGGTGGGCCTGGTCACCTTACATAAACCGCCAGAACAGAAGCTCAGGATGGCCCACTGGTGACCAGGCCTCACAGTTGAGTGGGCGCGACCCAGCTGAGAGGTCTGACCCCGACTTTAACTGATGTTTGTGGGTGCAGACGGGTTTAGTGACAAGAGTAGGTGATTCCCAGCAACCTCATCCAAGCCCAACAGCAATGGAGTCACTCATCGAAGATACCCGTGCCATCTTCCAACTACACCCAGGGAGGGGGGGAGCCTCTTGCCTCTTCCCGACTCAGGCGACTGACTGTGTGGAGTTTGCACGTTCTCCCCGTGTCTGCGTGGGTTTCCTCCGGGTGCTCCGGTTTCCTCCCACAGTCCAAAGATGCGCGGGTCAGGTGAATTGGCCATGCTAAATTGCCCGTAGTGTAATGTAGGGATATGGGTGGGTTGCGCTTCGGCGGGTCGGTGTGGACTTGTTGGGCCGAAGGGCCTGTTTCCACACTGTAAGTCTAATCTAATCTAATCTAGAGGGTTCTACTCACCACCAACAAAATCCTCTAGGTGCTTTCTGTCGGAATGCCCTGTTTGGATTTGTTTCTTATTGTTGAGACGTTCTTGAAAAGCTGGCAAGGATTATAAACATCAACCCATCAGCAGCTACAACATTCAGAGAGTCAGGGCCAGCATACACAGCCATTCAGCCCACACTGACTCTCCAACCCAGATCCACCCTTCTCCCTGTGACCCCACATTTCCCACATGGCTAACCCACACAACTCCAAACACTACGGGCAATTTAGCACGGCCAATCCACCCCAACCTGCACATCTTTGGACTGTGGGAGGAAACTCACACAGGCACGGGGAGAATGTGCAAACTCCACACACCTGAGTCTGGAAGCGAACCCGGGTCCCTGGCGCTCAGAGGCAATAGCGCTAATGAGGTCAGAATGAGATTGGATTGTGAGGCTGCTGGATAGAATCTGGAAACAATTTCAAAGTTGGAATGTCATTCCTGAGCACCAGACAGTAGCTTTAACCAAACATCTAGCTTCTGCTGTCTCTGAGGTCCCTCAGTCTGATAGCTGGCTGGTTAAATCTCAGCTGGACTCTGTGCTGTGGATGGGTCTCTGTCCCCATCGTCTGCTTTTCTGACGGAGGTTGCAAGGACGACGGCAAAGGGGTAGGATTTGGAAGGAACTGGCCTTGGAGAGTCGAACGCTGGTGTCATGTCTGCCATGCCTTTAAAGCCTTTGTGTTCTTTATTGGGAGCGGAATTACAGCACAGTTACAGACAGAGAGGGTAACACAAGTCCGTGACTTCCCTCCCGGTGGGAAATGGAGGGAATATCGGGCTGGACGGTGTGAGAGGGGCAGGAAAGCAGGGAGGACAGTGTCAAGGTAAAGAAATCTGCATTAAATAGCACCCGCCCCGACCTCCCCAAAGTGCTTCAGTGCCAATGGGTTACTTGTGAAGGCGAGTGGGAGAGACTGAATCGTACCCAGCAAGCTCCCAAAAATGGCACCATGATGGGTAAGTGGAGTTGAAATGCCCATCAGCCATGATTGAATGGCGGAGTGGACTCGATGGACCGAATGGGAGAAAGTGAGGTCTGCAGATGCTGGAGATCAGAGCTGAAAACGTGCTGCTGGAAAAGCGCAGCATCCAAGGAGCATTCCTGAAGAATGCTCATGCCCGAAACGTCGACCCTCGATGGGCCGAATGGCCTTACTTCCACTCCTTTGTCTTATGGTCTTACTCCCAGTGATGCCCAAATAGTGCCACGTGACCTTTCACCTCCACTTGAGACGCCAGCTTGACATTTTCACGGCACCCTCAACAGTACCAACTTGCAGGCGTGCCAGCCTAGATGTTGTGCTCTGATGTAGGTCATGACCTTTGAACCCCCCTCCCAGACGTGACAGTCATGCTTACAGCTGGGAGCCAGAGGGTTAGTATCAAGGTAGCCGACTCAGTGGCAGTGGAATGGATATTCCAAACAGGAGGCTGGTTTTGCAGCTGAAAATGGAGAGGGGGGACGGTGAGTGAGCTGCAAGAGAAGGGAGTATGAGAAAACACTGGCAATTAAGACAAAGGGAATCCCAAAGTATAAGCACATTAATAGTAAGAGGCTGGTGATGGGAAGGCTAGGTCTGCTTAGGGGCCAGTAGAGTTTGTAAGTCAAGATGTGATACATGATTAAGGTCTTCAATAAATACTTTATACCTGTCTTTCTGTCTGAGACAGATGCTGCCCAGAAGAGAAGGAAGCTCAGTCACTAGAAGAGTTTAATATTGAGAAGGGTTTAATATTGGATTTACAGTTGGTAAGGACGAGGTATCAAATGTCCTGGAGCGTGAGTGGAAATTAGCAGAATCAATGACAGCCATCTTTCACTCCTCCTTGGACTCATGAGTGGTGCTGGAAGTTTGGAGAGTTTGAAATGTAAGTAAGCGGGTTTTAAAGACCTGCCCAGTGATTGCAGACCTATCAGTCTAACTTCAGTTGTAGGGAAACTTTTAGAAACGCTAATTCAGGATTGAATTAATAGCCACATTGCAAAACTAAGGAGAGTCAGCATGGATTTATTAAGGAAAAGTCGTGTCTATCTAGTTAGTTGGGTTTGGTTTTGGTGAGGTAATGCAGAGAGAGTTGATGAGGTCAACGCTGCCGATGAGTTGTACATGGACCTCCAAAAGGCTTTAATAAAGACTTGATAGGGACGTTATTAGTCATAGAATGGTCGAGACATTAGCAACGTGGATACAAAACTAGCTGAGTGATGGGAAACATGGAGCCATGGTCAGTGGGTATTTTTGAGGCTGGAGGAGGGTTTGTAATGGAGTACAGTATTGGGACCCTCACTTTACCTGACGTACAATTAATAATCTAGACCTTGGTGTGCAGGGGACAATTCCAAAGTTTGTTGAAGAGACTAAACGTTGGAAGAACTGTAAACTGTGAGGAAGAACTTCCAAAGGACAGTAACAAGTTGGTAGCCTGTTTCTAGGCTGTATGACTCTGTGACCTAACACCATTCCCCGGCCTTCTTTCCATCACTCTATACACTGTTTCTATCCAAATCACCATCCAATGTCCCTCTTGTACGCCTCAGTTGAACCTGCGTCCACCACATTTCCAGGCAGTGCGTTCCACGTACTAACTACACGCTGGGTGAAAATGTTACCTCACATCACCCTTGCTTCAAAGCACCAGAGTCCCAGATTCGATTCCAGCCTCAGGCGACTGCGTGGCGTTTGCACATTCTCCCCGTGTCCGTGTGGGTTTCTTCCGGGTGCTCTGGTTTCCTCCCACAATCCAAAAAAAAAGTGCAGGTCAGGTGAATTGGTGCAGGCCATTCTAAATTGCCCATAGTGCTAGGTGCATTAGTCAGAGGGAAATGGGTCTGGGTGGGTTACTCTTCGGAGGGTCAGTCTGGACTGGTTGGGCTGAAGGGCCTGTTTCCACACCCTAGGGAATCTAATCTAACTCAGCCACACTGAAGGATTGGCAATATATTTCCAAGTCAGGATGGTGAGTGTCTCAGAGGGGATCCTATAGGGGGTGGTGCTGCCCTTGTCCTTCTAGATGGAAGTGGCCGTGGGTTTGGAAGGTGCTGTGAAGGAGCCTTAGTGAGTTGCTGCAGTGCATCTTGTCGATGGTACACCCTGCTGCTGCTGAGCGTCGGTGGGGGAGGGAGGGGATGTTTGTGGGTGTGGTGCCAATCAAGTGGGGGGCTGCTTTGTCCTGGATGGTGTCGGGCTTCTTGAGTGTTGTTGGAGCTGCCCCCATCCAGGGGCAAGTGAGGAGCATTCCCTCACACTCCTGACTTGTGCCTTGTAGATGGTGGACAGGCTGTGGGGAGTCAGGAGGGGAGTTACTCGCTGCAGGATTCCCAGCCTCTGACCTGCTCTTGTAGCCCTTGGGTTTATGTGGCGAGTCCATTTCAGTTTCAGTCAATGATAACCCCATGATACTACCAATCAAACAGTTTTCATCACATCACCCTGTTTGTTTGGATTCCTTCTAGTATTCTCATTCACAAACCTCACATTCTGCTGCTAGAGGTACTGACCCCCCCACCCCTCATTGCCAACATGGTGTCCTCCATGTTAGTATGCCACTGTCCACCATTGACTGCCCTCGGCCTACCTAAAACACTGAAACCCACAACCTAACCTACACCAAATTCCGTTTATCTCTGTATTCACCTTAGCCTAGAAACACTTTGATTTCCAAATCCTTGTCCCTGCTTACAAATCCTTACCTGGATAGACCCTACCTATCCCCTCAGGAGTTGTGCCCCTCCGGGATCTCCTCACTCCTCCATGTTTTGGCCAGTCGAACATCCCAGGTCACCGTTGCCTGGGTCAGAGGTACCCAAGCCCACCTCCTCCAACTGCCCGATCCTCTCCGCCTCCCTTTGAGGTGGACACCAACTGGCTTGAACTTGTGCCCAGCTGCTCTTCCCTCTCCTCACACCATTCACTGTCAATGTTGCCTGAATGGCCCTCCCTGCAGGACAATCGGCAGGAAGTGGCTCTGCAGAAATGCGGGTTGTTGTTGTACAGTCCTCCATCTCGCCCGATCCCCGATGAAACCTTAATGCGTTTGTTTGAACGATAATTGTAAGAGATTTCTGGAAGTAGCAAATCTCGGCAACTCTCCTGGAGAGTTGTATTTTCCCTTATAGCATGTGGTAGCGTAAGAGAATAGGGTGAGAGGGGAAAGATATAAAAGGGACCTGAGGGGCAGCTTTTTCACGCAGAGGGTGGTATGTGTATGGAATGAGCTGCCAGAGGATGTGGTGGAGGCTGGTACAATTACAACATTTAAAAGGCATCTGGATGGGGATATGAATAGGAAGGGTTCCAGAACTTCCCAAACTTTATCGCCTCCCCCACTTCACGTCTCGGTTGTGACCCTTTGGTGAGATTTGGGGAGGACTTTGAGAGTGGTTCAGGGCTCGCCTCCTGACAATTTCTGCTTCTCTTAGGCCTGCTCCCCCCCCCACCTTAAGAAGCCCCCTGAGCTTGAAGAATGAAGGCAGCAGGCACATGGAGATCGCCATCCCCTCCCTCCCCCCAGGCAAGACCCCCTCCAAGCCCCTCTCCAACCTGACATAGAGTCATACAGCACAGAAACAGACCCTTCGGCCCAACCCACCCCTGCCGACCCAATTTCCTTAAACTGAACTGTCACCATTCCTTCACTGCCGCTGGGTCAAAATCCGGCAACCCCACCCCCAACTTCCCTAACCGTAGAAATTGGAACTATCCGCTCGCTTGAGCCTGTTCCGTGTATTGTGGACCGAATGGACTGCAAGAAGATTGCCATCACCTTCTGAAGGGGCAACTAGGGATGGGCAGTAAAGGCTGGTCCAGCTAGTGGCAACTATCCCCCATGAACGTAGGAAACAAAATGGACTCCATGTTCGACTATTGCCTGACTGGCAGGAGAGATGCCAACGGTATGGCAATGTCTGGGCCTTCACGTTTGGATTTCGATGGCGCTAACCCTTTATTCTGAAGCAAATGTGATTTTAATTTGTTATAAAGTGAAGAGGATGAATCAGTTAGCTTCTTTTCATCTCTCATGGTTGGTCGCAATGATGTCACATTGCCAGACCTATAAACGCGAATATCCAAAATCAACTGTGTAATTACAACATTTTAAATGCATCTGGATGGGTGTATGAGTAGGAAGGGATGTGGGCCAAATGCTGGCAAATGGGACTAGATCAGATTGGGATATCTGGTTGGCATGGACGAGTTGGGCCGAAGGGTCTGTTTCTGTGCTGTATGACCCATAATGACTCAAATCTCCTCCTTCCAACCTGTCCACGCCATTCAAACTGCACCGAGCCTCCTCCGACTGTACTTTCCGCACAAACGGAACCTTTGTGCTCTTCGATATTCCCAAATCCGAAGGCTAACCAACCGAGAGCTGGAGATTACAGGGAACACTGTCAATCGCTGAGGGGTGGATGATGGGGAGGCAGGGGCCAGTGCTTTGTCAGCGACAGTGATTGTGGAAATGAGCCAGGGTGGAGCAGTTAAACAGGCCCAGCAGTGCCCTTTATCCCCCACCCCACGCCCTGCCTCCCCACGTTCCATTTCCAAAACCTACCCCTTTCCCCATTCCTTCACCGTCGAGTCTGGTCCCCTGGAGTGAAGAGAAAGGCATTGGAAACGCTTCAGGTTTTGTTTTCCCTGTAAAGGAGTTTGGAATCAGTAAGGGCCACTTCTGGGAAAGTCCCGTCATTGCTCAGCGTTTCTTTGAAGGTTAACAACAAGTTTATGACCTCAAGCAGTCAACTTGAGTCATTCTGCAGCTCGATCTCCATCAGCACTGTCCTGTTTCTTCTCTCTCTCTCCCCCACCATCTCTCGTTCCTGATTTCCCTGAGCAATGGACGCGGCCAGGCAGAGGAGCGCATATCCGTGTAACTCCCTACCCCCACGGGAAGGTTCAAACTCAAACTCAATAATTTGATTTGACTTATTATTGTTACGTGTACCTCGGTACAGTGAAAAGTTTTGGTCTGCATCCAGGACAGACAGATCGTAGCGGGGCAAAGTGCATTCGGGTAATAGACCAGAGCGAGGGATACAATGTGACGGCTGCAGAGAAAGAGTGAGATTGACATTAAATTATAAATTTGAGAGCTCCCGTTCAGCAGTGTGATAACAGCGGGGAAGAAGCTGTTCTTGAATCTTTTGGTACGTGTGTTTAACCTTTTGTATCTCCTGCCTGATGGAAGAGGGTGGAAGAGAGTCTAAACGGGGTGGGAGGGTCTTTGACGAGGTTGGCTGCCTTCCCGAGGCAGTGGGAAGTGTAGATGGAGTCAGTGGGTGGGAGGCTGGTTTGTGTGATGGACTGGGCTGGGTTCACAGCTCTCTGTAGTCTCTTACAGTCCTGGGCAGAGCAGTTGCCACACCAAACCGTGATGTATATGGACAGGATGCTTTCTAATGGGCATGAATAAAAGTTGGTAAGAGTCTTTATGAACGTGCTGAATTTCCTTAGCCTCCTGAGGACGTAGAGGCATTGTTTGACCAGTTTCTTGACTGTCCTGTCGTCATGGGTGGATGAGAACAGACTGTTGGTGATCATCAATCCCAGGCACTTGATGGTCTTGACCATCTCCACCTCAGCACTGATGCAGACAGGGGCGTGCCCTCCACTCTGCTTCCTGACGTCAACGATCAGCTCCTTCGTTTTGCTGACGTTGAGAGAGAGATTGTATACAGCACCCCACCCAGCACTCTCTCTCAATCCTGTATTATGTCTAGTCATTGTTTGAGATCCAGCCTTGGGCTGGGATCCTTGGTCAGTGATCCCTCCTGCTGGGCTGGGATCCTTGGTCAGTGATCCCACCTGCTGGGCTGGGATCCTTGGTCAGTGATCCCACCTGCTGGGCTGGGATCCTTGGTCAGTGATCCCTCCTGCTGGGCTGGGATCCTTGGTCAGTGATCCCTCCTGCTGGGTTGGGATCCTTGGTCAGTGATCCCTCCTGCTGGGCTGGGATCCTTGGTCAGTGATCCCTCCTGCTGGGCTGGGATCCTTGGTCAGTGATCCCTCCTGCTGGGTTGGGATCCTTGGTCAGTGATCCCTCCTGCTGGGCTGGGATCCTTGGTCAGTGATCCCACCTGCTGGGCTGGGATCCTTGGTCAGTGATCCCTCCTGCTGGGCTGGGATCCTTGGTCAGTGATCTCGCCTGCTGGCTGGGATCCTTGGTCAGTGATCCCTCCTGCTGGGCTGGGATCCTTGGTCAGTGATCCCTCCTGCTGGGTTGGGATCCTTGGTCAGTGATCCCACCTGCTGGGTTGGAATCCTTGGTCAGTGATCCCTCCTGCTGGGCTGGGATCCTTGGTCAGTGATCCCTCCTGCTGGGCTGGGATCCTTGGTCAGTGATCTCGCCTGCTGGGCTGGGATCCTTGGTCAGTGATCCCACCTGCTGGGCTGGGATCCTTGGTCAGTGATCCCTCCTGCTGGGTTGGGATCCTTGGTCAGTGATCCCTCCTGCTGGGTTGGGATCCTTGGTCAGTGATCCCTCCTGCTGGGTTGTGATCCTTGGTCAGTGATCCCACCTGCTGGGCTGGGATCCTTGGTCAGTGATCCCTCCTGCTGGGTTGGGATCCTTGGTCAGTGATCCCTCCTGCTGGGTTGGGATCCTTGGTCAGTGATCCCTCCTGCTGGGCTGGGATCCTTGGTCAGTGATCCCACCTGCTGGGCTGGGATCCTTGGTCAGTGATCCCTCCTGCTGGGCTGGGATCCTTGGTCAGTGATCTCGCCTGCTGGGCTGGGATCCTTGGTCAGTGATCCCACCTGCTGGGCTGGGATCCTTGGTCAGTGATCCCACCTGCTGGGTTGGGATCATTGGTCAGTGATCCCTCCTGCTGGGTTGGGATCCTTGGTCAGTGATCCCTCCTGCTGGGCTGGGATCCTTGGTCAGTGATCCCTCCTGCTGGGTTGGGATCCTTGGTCAGTGATCCCTCCTGCTGGGCTGGGATCCTTGGTCAGTGATCCCACCTGCTGGGCTGGGATCCTTGGTCAGTGATCCCTCCTGCTGGGCTGGGATCCTTGGTCAGTGATCTCGCCTGCTGGGCTGGGATCCTTGGTCAGTGATCCCACCTGCTGGGCTGGGATCCTTGGTCAGTGATCCCTCCTGCTGGGTTGGGATCATTGGTCAGTGATCCCTCCTGCTGGGTTGGGATCCTTGGTCAGTGATCCCTCCTGCTGGGTTGGGATCCTTGGTCAGTGATCCCTCCTGCTGGGCTGGGATCCTTGGTCAGTGATCCCACCTGCTGGGCTGGGATCCTTGGTCAGTGATCCCTCCTGCTGGGCTGGGATCCTTGGTCAGTGATCCCTCCTGCTGGGCTGGGATCCTTGGTCAGTGATCCCTCCTGCTGGGTTGGGATCCTTGGTCAGTGATCCCACCTGCTGGGTTGGAATCCTTGGTCAGTGATCCCACCTGCTGGGCTGGGATCCTTGGTCAGTGATCCCTCCTGCTGGGCTGGGATCCTTGGTCAGTGATCCCTCCTGCTGGGCTGGGATCCTTGGTCAGTGATCCCTCCTGCTGGGTTGGGATCCTTGGTCAGTGATCCCACCTGCTGGGTTGGAATCCTTGGTCAGTGATCCCTCCTGCTGGGCTGGGATCCTTGGTCAGTGATCTCTCCTGCTGGGTTGGGATCCTTGGTCAGTGATCCCACCTGCTGGGTTGGGATCCTTGGTCAGTGATCCCACCTGCTGGGTTGGGATCCTTGGTCAGTGATCCCTCCTGCTGTATTGGGATCCTTGGTCAGTGATCCCACCTGCTGGGTTGGGATCCTTGGTCAGTGATCCCTCCTGCTAGGTTGGGATCCTTGGTCAGTGATCCCTCCTGCTGGGCTGGGATCCTTGGTCAGTGATCCCTCCTGCTGGGCTGGGATCCTTGGTCAGTGATCCCTCCTGCTGGGTTGGGATCCTTGGTCAGTGATCCCTCCTGCTGGGTGTGGATGTTGGCGATGAGTTCCCATGATCCTCAGCGATATTGCCCATGATCCTCAGCGATATACCCAGGGTCAGTGAGAGCAGCCCAATGCTCACTGATTGGAGAGTGTGCCGAGGTGGCAGGCTGCCCGTCGGCACAGGATTGTACGATCACTGTAACTGGGCACAGTCAGAGAGTACAGGGCCAGCTCCGAGATCACTCCACAGCCACCCCCCGTTACTGCACAAACTCCGATGTGTTACATCAGCTCAGACGATGCTCTCCATCTCAGTTCTGCTTCCTCTTTTCAGTCTATTTCCTCTCCCCTCCCCTTCCCGCCCCTCCTCCTCTTCTCTCCGTTCCCCCTCCTCCAGCCCTCACCTCTCATCTCCAGTCTCCTCCCCATTCCTGTCTTCTCCACCCCTCTCCTTTTATTTCCCCCACCCCCTCCTCTCCTCTCCCTCATCCCTCCCCCTTGCTCTCCTGTCCTTCATTCTCCCCACCCCTCCTGTTCCCTTCCCTCCTCTTCTCTTTCCCCCTCCTCTTCCCTATCCCCTCCCTCCCCTCCTACTCTCTCAGTCACCTCCTCCCTCCTTCTCCCTCATCTAGCTGAGCCTGGAGCCACACATCCCCACCCCCACATATTCCCCCCCCATACACAATCCCATCCCGTCAAACACACCCACCCATACACATCCCCCACACCTACAACCCCCACTCCCACACATCCCCCACCCCACACACACACCCACCCCCCACACACACCCACATCCCCGCCCCCACACACACCCACACACACCCACACTCCCACACATCCCCCACCCCACACACACCCCCACCCCCACACACCCACATCCCCACACACACCCCCACCCCCACACACACCCACACCCCCACACATCCCCACCCCACACACACCCCCACCCCCACACACACCCACACCCCCACACACACCCCCACCCCCACACACACCCACACCCCCACACATCCCCACCCCACACACACCCCCACCCCCACACATACCCCACCCCACACACACCCCCACCCCACACACACACCCACACCCCCGCCCCCACACATCCCCACCCCACACACACCCCCCACCCACACACTCTCCCACCCCGACACACTCCCCCACCCCCACACACTCCCCCACCCCCACACATCCCCTACCCCCACCCCCACACACTCTCCCACCCACACGAACTGTGCCACCCACCCACCCACGCACGTCCAACACCCCCCCCTCCCAGGTCTCTGGTGTATGAGGCAGGCAGGCAGGGCCTGACACCGATGTGCTGTGGAAGGGTTTGGGCTTTCCCCTGAGTGACAGGAAGTTGAAGGTGAGCCCAGTGAGCGAGGGGGAGGAGATCTGAACGGGGTTGGAGTGCAGGGAACGACCGAGGGGGAAAGGAGAGAGAGAGGTGACAGGTGAACAAAACCGAGCCTCACCAACCTGGAGTATCTCACACAACGAGAGGTAGAGAGACAACAACAGCTGCATTCCTTTAGCGCCTCAACAGCAGAAACAGCACCGTCAGGCAGGACACCAGTCACAACGAGGAGATTTTCGGAAACGCGGGCAGGTAAAAGATTGGGGCTTTTCGGGAACAACTTTAACTGTGGAAAGAAGCAGCAGATGGGCTGGAGGGAGCGAGAGCGGGAGAGAATTTGAATGGAGGTGGTAGGATTTTGGAAAGAGTTTGAATTTTGAGTTTTTGAAAGCAGCAGTTGGGGGGTGAGCAGCTTATAATGGGTGGGGTGGAAGTGGGATAAACTGAGCACACTGAATGAGGCAAAACATTTGGACAGAAAACGAGAGAGCGGAAGAACACGCGGGGGATAAGAAAGCAGGCTTGGACGGAATAACTCGATACACTCCGGATTCTCTCAAAGTGATGAGTGGGAAGTGAAAGTTCGGTACTCTCTTAAAGAGAATTCAGCGGGTTGGGTTTGGGTAACGAATCGACAGAAGGGAAGCTATGCTGTGTGGAGAGAGATTACCAACGCAGGTAGAGTTGGGCAGACCAAACCGTGATTATGGCAGAGAAAAGGACGATGGGTTGGGAAAGGGCACATTTTTGGAGGTGGGGGTGCGTGCAGTTGGGAGCTTCGGGGAGATGCTGCAAGCTGTTGACTGCTGAATCCATGCATCAGCACTGTCACCGTCACTCTCACACCCAGTCTGCATCAGCACTGTCACTGTCACTCTCACACCCAGTCTGTATCAGCACTGTCACTGTCACTCTCACACCCAGTCTGCATCAGCACTGTCACTGTCACTCTCACACCCAGTCGGTATCAGCACTGTCACCATCACTCTCACACCCAGTCTGTATCGGGACTGTCACCGTCACTCTCACACCCAGTCTGTATCAGCACTGCCACCGTCACTCTCACAACCAGTCTGCATCAGCACTGTCACCGTCACTCTCACACCCAGTCTGTGTCAGCACTGTCACTGTCACTCACACACCCAGTCTGTATCAGCACTGTCACCGTCACTCTCACAACCAGTCTGCATCAGCACTGTCACCGTCACTCTCACACCCACGCTGTATCAGCACTGTCACCGTCACTCTCACAACCAGTCTGCATCAGCACTGTCACTGTCACTCACACACCCAGTCTGTATCAGCACTGTCACCGTCACTCTCACAACCAGTCTGCATCAGCACTGTCACCGTCACTCTCACACCCAGTCTGTCAGCACTGTCACTGTCACTCTCACTCCCAGTCTGTATCAGCACTGTCACCGTCACTCTCACACCCAGTCTGCATCAGCACTATCACCGTCACTCACACACAGACTGTATCAGCACTGTCACTGTCACTCTCACACCCAGTCTGTATCAGCACTGTCACCGTCACTCTCACACCCAGTCTGTATCAGCACTGTCACCGTCACTCTCACACCCAGTCTGCATCAGCACTATCACCGTCACTCACACACAGACTGTATCAGCACTGTCACTGTCACTCTCACACCCAGTCTGTATCTGCACAGTCACCATCACTCTCACACCCAGTCTGCATCAGCACTGTCACCGTCACTCTCACACCCAGTCTGTGTCAGCACTGTCACTGTCACTCTCACACCCAGTCTGTATCAGCACTGTCACCATCACTCTCACACCCAGTCTGTATCAGCACTGTCACCGTCACTCTCACACCCAGTCTGTATCTGCACAGTCACCATCACCCTCACACCCAGTCTGTATCAGCACTGTCACTGTCACTCTCACACCCAGATCGTATCAGCACTGTCACCGTCACTCTCACACCCAGTCTGTATCAGCACTGTCACCGTCACTCTCACACCCAGTCTGTATCAGCACTGTCACTGTCACTCTCACACCCAGTCTGTATCAGCACTGTCACCGTCACTCTCACACCCAGTCTGTATCAGCACTGTCACCGTCACTCTCACACCCAGTCAGCATCAGCACTGTCACCGTCACTCTCACACCCAGTCTGCATCAGCACTGTCACCGTCACTCTCACACCCACTCTGTATCAGCACTGTCACCGTCACTCTCACACCCAGACTGTATCAGCACTGTCACCGTCACTCTCACACCCACTCTGTATCGGGACTGTCCCCGTCACTCTCACACCCAGTCTGTATCTGCACAGTCACCATCACTCTCACACCCAGTCTGTATCAGCACTGTCACCGTCACTCTCACACCCAGTCTGTATCAGCACTGTCACCGTCACTCTCACACCCAGTCTGTGTCAGCACTGTCACCGTCACTCTCACACCCAGTCTGTATCTGCACAGTCACCATCACTCTCACACCCAGTCTGTATCGGGACTGTCACCGTCACTTTCACACCCAGTCTGTATCAGCACTGACACCGTCACTCTCACACCCAGTCTGTATCAGCACTGTCACCGTCACTCTCACACCCAGTCTGTATCAGCACTGTCACTGTCACTCTCACTCCCAGTCTGTATCAGCACTGTCACCGTCACTCTCACACCCAGTCTGTATCAGCACAGTCATCGTCACTCTCACACCCAGTCCGTATCAGCACTGTCACCGTCACTCTCACACCCAGTCTGTATCAGCACTGACACCGTCACTCTCACACCCAGTCTGGATCAGCACTGTCACCGTCACTCTCACACACAGTCTGTATCAGCACTGTCACTGTCACTCTCACTCCCAGTCTGTATCAGCACTGTCACCGTCACTCTCACACCCAGTCTGTGTCAGCACTGTCACTGTCACTCACACACCCAGTCTGTATCAGCACTGTCACCGTCACTCTCACAACCAGTCTGCATCAGCACTGTCACCGTCACTCTCACACCCACGCTGTATCAGCACTGTCACCGTCACTCTCACAACCAGTCTGCATCAGCACTGTCACTGTCACTCACACACCCAGTCTGTATCAGCACTGTCACCGTCACTCTCACAACCAGTCTGCATCAGCACTGTCACCGTCACTCTCACACCCAGTCTGTCAGCACTGTCACTGTCACTCTCACTCCCAGTCTGTATCAGCACTGTCACCGTCACTCTCACACCCAGTCTGTATCAGCACTGTCACCGTCACTCTCACACCCAGTCTGTATCAGCACTGTCACCGTCACTCTCACACCCAGTCTGCATCAGCACTATCACCGTCACTCACACACAGACTGTATCAGCACTGTCACTGTCACTCTCACACCCAGTCTGTATCTGCACAGTCACCATCACTCTCACACCCAGTCTGTATCAGCACTGTCACCGTCACTCTCACACCCAGTCTGTATCAGCACTGTCACCGTCACTCTCACACCCAGTCTGCATCAGCACTATCACCGTCACTCACACACAGACTGTATCAGCACTGTCACTGTCACTCTCACACCCAGTCTGTATCTGCACAGTCACCATCACTCTCACACCCAGTCTGCATCAGCACTGTCACCGTCACTCTCACACCCAGTCTGTGTCAGCACTGTCACTGTCACTCTCACACCCAGTCTGTATCAGCACTGTCACCATCACTCTCACACCCAGTCTGTATCAGCACTGTCACCGTCACTCTCACACCCAGTCTGTATCTGCACAGTCACCATCACCCTCACACCCAGTCTGTATCAGCACTGTCACTGTCACTCTCACACCCAGATCGTATCAGCACTGTCACCGTCACTCTCACACCCAGTCTGTATCAGCACTGTCACCGTCACTCTCACACCCAGTCTGTATCAGCACTGTCACTGTCACTCTCACACCCAGTCTGTATCAGCACTGTCACCGTCACTCTCACACCCAGTCTGTATCAGCACTGTCACCGTCACTCTCACACCCAGTCAGCATCAGCACTGTCACCGTCACTCTCACACCCAGTCTGCATCAGCACTGTCACCGTCACTCTCACTCCCAGTCTGTATCAGCACTGTCACTGTCACTCTCACACCCAGTCTGTGTCAGCACTGTTACTGTCACTCTCACACCCAGTCTGTATCAGCACCGTCACCGTCACTCTCCCACACAGTCTGTATCAGCACTGTCACCGTCACTCTCACACCCAGTCTGTATCAGCACTGTCACTCTCACTCTCACACCCAGACTGTATCAGCACTGTCACCGTCACTCTCACACCCAGTCTGTATCAGCACTGTCACCGTCACTCTCACACCCAGTCTGCATCAGCACTATCACCGTCACTCTCACACACAGACTGTATCAGCACTGTCGCTGTCACTCTCACACCCAGTCTGTATCTGCACAGTCACCATCACTCTCACACCCAGTCTGTATCAGCACTGTCACTGTCACTCTCACACCCAGTCTGTGTCAGCACTGTCACTGTCACTCTCACACCCAGTCTGTATCAGCACTGTCACCGTCACTCTCACACCCAGTCTGCATCAGCACTATCACCGTCACTCACACACAGACTGTATCAGCACTGTCACCGTCACTCTCACACCCAGTCTGTATCAGCACCGTCACCGTCACTCTCACACCCAGTCTGTATCTGCACAGTCACCATCACCCTCACACCCAGTCTGTATCAGCACTGTCACCGTCACTCTCACACCCAGTCTGTATCAGCACTGTCACCGTCACTCTCACACCCAGTCTGTATCTGCACTGTCACCGTCACTCTCACACCCAGTCTGTATCAGCACTGTCACCGTCACTCTCACACCCAGTCAGCATCAGCACTGTCACCGTCACTCTCACACCCAGTCTGCATCAGCACTGTCACCGTCACTCTCACACCCAGTCTGTATCAGCACTGTCACTGTCACTCTCACACCCACTCTGTATCAGCACTGTCACCGTCACTCTCACACCCAGACTGTATCAGCACTGTCACCGTCACTCTCACACCCACTCTGTATCGGGACTGTCCCCGTCACTCTCACACCCAGTCTGTATCTGCACAGTCACCATCACTCTCACACCCAGTCTGTATCAGCACTGTCACCGTCACTCTCACACCCAGTCTGTATCAGCACTGTCACCGTCACTCTCACACCCAGTCTGTATCAGCACTGTCACCGTCACTCTCACACCCAGTCTGTATCTGCACAGTCACCATCACTCTCACACCCAGTCTGTATCGGGACTGTCACCGTCACTTTCACACCCAGTCTGTATCAGCACTGACACCGTCACTCTCACACCCAGTCTGTATCAGCACTGTCACCGTCACTCTCACACCCAGTCTGTATCAGCACTGTCACTGTCACTCTCACTCCCAGTCTGTATCAGCACTGTCACCGTCACTCTCACACCCAGTCTGTATCAGCACAGTCACCGTCACTCTCACACCCAGTCTGTATCAGCACTGTCACCGTCACTCTCACACCCAGTCTGTGTCAGCACTGACACCGTCACTCTCACACCCAGTCTGTATCAGCACTGTCACCGTCACTCTCACACACAGTCTGTATCAGCACTGTCACTGTCACTCTCACTCCCAGTCTGTATCAGCACTGTCACCGTCACTCTCACACCCAGTCTGTATCAGTACTGTCACCGTCACTCTCACTCCCAGTCTGTATCAGCACTGTCACCGTCACTCTCACACCCAGTCTGTGTCAGCACTGTCACCGTCACTCTCACACCCAGTCTGTATCAGCACCGTCACCGTCACTCTCACACCCAGTCTGTATCAGCACTGTCACTGTCACTCTCACTCCCAGTCTGTATCAGCACTGTCACCATCACTCTCCCACACAGTCTGTATCAGCACTGTCACCGTCACTCTCACACCCAGTCTGTGTCAGCACTGTCACCGTCACTCTCACACCCAGTCTGTATCAGCACTGTCACCGTCACTCTCACACCCAGTCTGTCAGCACTGTCATTGTCACTCTCACACCCAGTCTGTATCAGCACTGTCACCGTCACTCTCACACCCAGTCTGTATCAGCACTGTCACCGTCACTCTCACACCCAGTCTGTATCAGCACCGTCACTGTCACTCTCACTCCCAGTCTGTATCAGCACTGTCACCGTCACTCTCACACCCAGTCTGTGTCAGCACTGTCGCCGTCACTCTCACACCCAGTCTGTATCAGCACTGTCACCGTCACTCTCACACCCAGTCTGTATCAGCACTGTCACTGTCACTCTCACTCCCAGTCTGTATCAGCACTGTCACTGTCACTCTCACACCCAGTCTGTGTCAGCACTGTCACTGTCACTCTCACACCCAGTCTGTATCAGCACCGTCACCGTCACTCTCCCACACAGTCTGTATCAGCACTGTCACCGTCACTCTCACACCCAGTCTGTATCAGCACTGTCACTCTCACTCTCACACCCAGTCTGTGTCAGCACTGTCACCGTCACTCTCACACACAGTCTGTATCAGCACTGTCACCGTCACTCTCACCCCCAGTCTGTGTCAGCACTGTCACTGTCACTCTCACACCCAGTCTGTATCAGCACTGTCACTGTCACTCTCACACCCAGTCTGTATCAGCACTGTCACCGTCACTCTCACACCCAGTCTGTATCAGCACACACTGTCACTCTCACACTCAGTCTGTGTCAGCACTGTACTGTCACTGTCACTCTACCCTGTTCTTGTAGTTTTGAGTGTACTGGCCTCACTCCTCTCTGTCTGTTGAGTTTGTCCCCTAATATCTTGAGGGTGATCAGACCCTCACAGTGCTTTTTAACACCTTCCACATTGAAGCCTTTCACAGCCACAAACCGTTGCTGCGATTTGATAACGCAGACTGAATGGAAGCTGCGATTCTCCGATCATGCTGCTGTTCAGGCCTTACCCCTCCCACCATGCCTGTCCTCGCCTCTCTGACCGAGTTCCCCCGTTAATCCTACTACCTCTCCTCCTTATTAACCAGGGGTTTTTAGCTGTGCATAGCATCCAAACCGGGGATTGACACAGTCTCGGAACCGTGACTTCGAATTGGAAATACCCCATTGTCTGCACCATTCCAGCTCCATCCAGACTTGCTCAACAGAGTGACTCATTTTGGAACTCCACGTTAATACGTTGTGATGATATCATTCCCCCACGCTCCCAATGCCAGTGAAGAATCCACATTATCACCCCCTGTTCTCCCCACCCATGCCACCCTCCTGTTCTCCCTCTCCATGCCACACCTTTGTTCTTCCTACCCATGCCAGCCCTATGCCCTGCCCTCCTGGAATCGGGCACAACCAGATGGATTGCTTGCAGAACCTCAGCACGTCCCTATCTCAGCAAGATCTTGCAAACCTCTGATCAGATCTGGAAGGGAAACAGCAGTGTTCAAAAAAAGATCTGCTCTGCTGTTCTTGTGAAGTGATCTGGTTTATCGTGAAACTGAGACACGATGTGGGTCTGCACTCAACATGTGACGGGTCTGTGTCGTATTTCTTATCACCATCAGCTTTCAGTCCAAAGTGCGTGACAAAGTCGTCTTGGATTGCCCTTAACTTATGCTGCAGAAGAAATATTCGTTTTCTTGACATGTGTGAGCAGCAGCTTTTTGTGAGCAACTTGCATTAATATAGCGCCCTCAGTAGAATGCAAAATCCCAAGGTGCTTCACGCGGGAAGCACTCCTCGAATGGGAGGGATATTTGGAGAGGTAGTTTTAAGCAGTGTGTGAAAAGGAATGAGGAAATTCGGAGGAGGAATTCCAGAGTTTAGGCTAAATCTCCCTGGGGATGTGCAGGCTTGGTGGGTTAACCATGAGCAATGCAGGGTCACAGGGATAGGATGGGGTGGGGAGGGTGGTGGGTCTGGGTGGGATGCCTTTTGGAGGGTCAGTCGCCACCCATGCCACCCCCCTGTTCTCCCCACCCATGCCAACCCCACTCTCAATGGGCTAAATGGCCTGCTTCCACACAGTAGAGATTCTATGAAAAGCGCAGATGGCATTGGAAGGGTGAATGGACTGGGAGATGCCGGAGGAGCACAGTGATCTGGGAGGAGTGTGGGTCAGAGGCGGTTAAAGGGAAAGTGGGAGAGGAGGAGCGGGGTCGGGGGGAGGGAGTGATGGTGTGAGGCCGTTGGAGGGACTGGAACAGCAGGGTCAATGAGGAGTCTTGCTTCACACTGACGGCACTGGGTGAAGGAAGTGAAAATGTCACTTCTGCTCTGGAAACCACTTGGTGGCCAGCGAAACATCCTTAACCTCTTCCCGTCCGTACCCGACAGTCTGGGCTGGCTGCCTGTATCCTTTACACAGAAGCAGGAAGAGGCCATTCGACCCTTCGAGCCTGCTCCCCCATTCAGTATGATCATGGCCAATCAGTCCCCTGTTGGTCCCACTTTCTCCCCATACCCTTTGACCCCTTTAGCGCTAAGAACTCAATGTAACTCCTTCTTGAAAACATGGAATACTTTGACCTCAACTGCCTTCTGTGGTAGAGATCCCCACAGGCTCCCCCACTCTCAGGGTGAAGACATATCTCCTCATCTCAGTCCTGTATCCTTAGACTGTGATCCACCTGGTCCTGGGCTCCCCAGGTCATGGGGAACATCTTTGCTGTGTTTATCCTGTCTGGTCTCTGATAGAATTCGACAATTTCTATGAGATTCCCATCACTTCAAGACTTCTAAACTTGCACATCTTTGGACTGTGGGAGGAAACCGGAGGGAACCCACGCAGAGAATGTGCAAACTCCACACGGAGGCTTGAATCGAACCTGCGTCCCTGGCTTAAAACCCGATCTAGTCTCTTTTCATTTGTCAGTGCTGCCATCCCAGGAATCTGTCTGGGAAATCTGTGCTGCTCTCCCTCTATCACTAAAACATCCTTCCTCAGATAAGGAGACCCAAACTGCACACAATACTCCAGGTGTGGTCTCACCAAGGCCCGGTCAGTGTGACTCCCGACCCTGGCTCCTGTTTTCGAATCCTTTCACTAGGAAGGCCAACACACCATTTCCCTCCTTCACCACCTGCTGCACCTCCATTTTGACGTATCCAGCGATGGTTGTTGCCATGGGGATGAAATGCAGCCATTATCGAGGGCAGCTCAGTTGCCTTGCGACCTCACTTCCTGTTGTGGCAAACCATTAGCATCCAATGACGGCCTCTCAGCCCATTTTGACCAGGCTGACTCTTCAATCAGAGTTGTCCCGTTAAATTCAATGACCTTTGACTCTTCTCCCATACCTAGAGGGATTATTTCTTTCTCATGAATATTTCCAAATTCCTTCCCAAAGTTACCACTGCATTTTCTTCTAACCATTAGTGTATGAGCCCCGGCGACTTGCTACAAAATCAACTGAGGTCCAAAATCAACTGAGGGCGGCACGGTGGCACAGTGGTTAGCACTGCTGCCTCACAGCGCCAGAGAACCTGGTTCAATTCCCAACTCAGGCGACTGACTGTGTGGAGTTTGCACATTCTCCCCGTGTCTGTGTGGGTTTCCTCCGAGTGCTCCAGTTTCCTCCCACAATCCAAAGATGTGCGGGTCAGGTGAATTGGCCATGCTAAATTGCCCATAGTGTTAGGTAAGGGGTAAATGTAGGGGTATGGGTGGGTTGCGCTTCGCCGGGTCGGTATGGACTTGTTGGGCCGAAGGGCCTGTTTCCACACTGTAAGTAATCTAATCTTGAAACTCATAGAATCCCTACAGTGTGGAAACAGGCCCTTCGGCCCAACAAGTCCACACCGACCCTCCCAGACCCATTCCCCTACCTTATTATTTTCCATTTACCCTTTAACCTACACATTCCTGGACACTACGGAGCAATTTAGCATGGCCAATCCACCCTGACCTGCACATCTTTAGATTGTGGGATGAAACCAGAGCACCCGGAGGAAACCCACACAGACACGGGGAGAATGTGCAAACTCCACACAAACAGTCGCCCGAGGCTGGAATCGAACCCGGGTCCCTGGTGCTGGGAGGCAGCAGTGCTAACCACTGAGCCACCGTGTCACCTCCTAACAGCATTATGGGTGTCCCTACTCCACAAGAACCTGGTCAGTTCAAGAAGGCAAACTACGGCCTTTTCTAGGGCAATCCGGGCGTGCAATAAATGCTGGTGCCATCCGGCAATGCCCATCTCCCGGGTATAAACGAAAAGCCAAAGTGAGTGCCATCTGATTACTGACCCTCCTGCTAATGCAAACTATCACTCACTCAAAACCCCTCGTCATGTTGAATGCCTCGACTGAACCTTCCCTTCCTCAACCTTCTCTGCTCCAAACACAATCTCAGATTCCCCAGACTCCCCATTCAATCCCAGAATTCCCTCCCTCAGGGCATTGTGGGTCTACCCACAGCACACGGACTCCGGCGGTTCAAGAAGGCAGCTCACCCCCCCCCCCCCCCCACCCACCTTCTCAAGGGGACGGGCATACTTTAGTTCTGTGCCATTCCCGGCTTCCCCTGGATAATCCTAACTTCCACCCCCCATCCCACTCCCAAAACATGCATTGCCTGAAATATGACCTCGTGCTGTAGCTGAGGTCTAACCATTACCCGGTGCCAAAGCTAACTTCCGTCTTTGCCTCTGTCTCTATTTAGAGCATGCAGGGTTCACAGTCTATCAACTTGACTTTTCTCTAAGTCACTTGGGGGACATGGGTCTCACTGGCTGGGTCCAGCATTTAATGCCCATCCCTTGAGAAGGTGGGGGGTGAGCTGCCATCTTGAACCGCTGCAGTCCATGTGCTGTGGGCAGACCCACAATGCCCTGAGGGAGGGAATTCCAGGACTTTGACCCAGCGACACTGAGTGATATATTTCCAAGTTGGGATGGTGAGTGGTTCAGGGGGAATCTTGTAGGGGGTGGTGTTCCCATGTATCTGCTGCCTTTGTCCTTCTAGATGGAAGTGGTTGTGGGTTTGGAAGGTGCTGCCTGAGGGTCTTTGGTGAGTTGCTGCAGTGCATCTTGTAGATGGTACACCCTGCTGTTACTGAGCGTCGGTGGGGGAGGGAGGGGATGTTTGTGGATGTGGTGCCAATCAAGTGGGGGCTGCTTTGTCCTGGATGGTGTCGAGCTTCTTGAGTGTTGTTGGAGCTGCCCCCATCCAGGGGCAAGTGGGGAGTATTCCCTCACACTCCTGACTCGTGCCTTGTCGATGTGCAAGCCAGGATCTGAATAAAAACTGCAGACGCTGGAAATTAGAAACAGTAACAGAAGGTGCTGGAAAAGCTCAGCAGGTCTGGCAGCGTTTGTGGAGAGAAATTAGGGTTAACATTTCGGGTCAAGTGACCCTTCTTCAGAACTGTAGGAACCTGAAACGTTAACTCTGATTTCTCTCATCGATGTTGTCAGACCTGCTAAGCTTTTTGGCAATTTCTGTTTTCGTTTTGTTTAAAATCCCTTGTGACTGTACACCCTGAGCTTCACAGGTATCCCCTGAAACTAAAGCAGGGTTGGAACCACAATTTCTTTTCTCTCGAGTGGATGTATGAAGTTGCCCGATTAGCTGATAGACCATTTCCTATTCTCTCTCAGTCTGGAATCACCTCAGTGAACAAGCAGGAAGATTTGGGTTTAGATTAGATTACTAACGGTGCGGAAACAGGCCGTTCAGCCCAACAAGTCCACCCAGACCCATACCCCTACGTTTACCCCTTACCTAACACTCCTGGCAATTTAGCATGGCCAATTCACCTGGCCTGCACACCTTTGGATTGTGGGAGGAAACTGGAGCATCCGGAGGAAACCCGCGCCGGGGAATGTGCAAACTCCACACAGTCAGTCACCTGAGGCGGGAATTGAGCCCGGGTCCCTGGCGCTGTGAGGCAGCAGTGCTAACCACTGTGCCACCATGCCACCCACCTGCAGGGCTGCTCACTGCAGCTTCAAGCTTGATATCCCAGCCAGCACTGGGTCACAGCACCCCTGCAACTCAGGCACAGGCCGTTCGGCCTGACCGACCAGTGCTGTACGCTAACATCTTGCAGTCTATTCAGTCCATCATGCTCGTGCTAGCTCTTGGGAAGAGCAATCCAATTCGTCTCCACTGCTCTGACCCCACCCTGCCCATGTCGTTGCATCTTTGCCCCCTTCGAGGGGTCATGGCTTTTGGAAGTTGGATCTGCTCCCTCCACCCTTTCAGGTAAGATCACAGTAACCAGTTGCACTGAAATGAAGAGTTACCCTCTCTACATCTCAAGTCTCTCCCAATCATTCCTCCATTCATCGCTCCTTTTGGAGCCTATCTATCAAATGATCTTCAGCCCATCGATGCTTGCCCCATGTTTTTAGCAAGTCCCCCATTCTCCTGAGCTAATACCTTCTTGCAGAGCACTTTAGGGAACATCTCTGGGACACCCGCACCAATCAATCTCACCGCCCCGCAGCCGAATATTTCAACTCCCCCTCCCACTCTGCCAAGGACATGCAGGTCCTGGGCTTCCTCCAATGCCACTCCCTCACCACCTGACGCCTGGAGGAAGAACGCCTCGGAACCGTCCAACCCAAGGGCATCCATGTGGACTTCGCTAGTTTCCTCATTTCCCCTCCCCCCCCCCCCCACCTTACCCCAGTTCCAACCTTCCAGCTCAGCACCGTCCTCATGACCTGTCCATCTTCCTTCCCACTTATCCGCTCCATGTATCACCTTCACCCCCACCTCCATCCACCTATTACACTCCCAGCTACCTTCCCCCCAGCCCCATCCCCTCCCAATTATCTCTCCGCCCCGAAGCTCCCAGCCTCACTCCCGATGAAGGTCTTTTGCCCGTAACGTCAATTTTCCTGCTCCTCGGATGCTGCCTGACCTGCTGTGCTTTTCCAGCACCACTCTAATCTTGACTCTAATCTCCAGCATCTGCAGTACTCACTTTCGCCTAACATCACCTTTGCCGCTCTGACTTTCTGCTGCTCTGTGGGGGAGGAGAGCCACTCGCTGTCTACTGCCTCCCTTGTACCCTCCTGTCTCTTTCCATTCACCTTCCGGGGTGAACAGTGGGCCCATTGAGTCCCACCTGCTCCCTCTGTGCCCCGAGAGTGCACGAGCCAGTCATTGAACCCAACTCGCCTGACGTTGCCATTGTCATGGTGGCCAAGTATCCCATCAGCCACCTCTGGAGATGAATGGCTGGCCCTGGGAGTCGGTCCAACACCAGTGACTGCCATTGGCTGGAGGCCCAATAACAGTCCCCGAGTCATGAATGGAGGCGTTGTTCGATCAGAAGTGTAGGGAAGGAAGCAGGGCTTTCTGCGGGGCCAGGAAGTCATCGTGCATTTTTAAAGAGTTTTCTTTTGTGATGGGATGTTTTTTTGCATTTACCTCATGGAGATTTCGTGCTGAGAAATCACATCTGCGAGGAGCTGGGATGAATTTGCAGCCAAAGGTAGAGCTGGGCCACTTCCCCCTTCGTTAAAAACAGACAGTTCAAACGCCACTCAGGATGTAAAAAGGCACAAAAAATCTGAAGGCCAAAGCTGTGCTTTCAGGGGAAAAAACAGCAGGATTGACTAGTAGGCCTTTCAAGTCTACAACTGGTGAAGGCCCATTCGGCCTACCAACCCTGACCTATCCTTCGACGAGATCACAGCTTATCGTCTGCACCATCCCCCATGAGCCTCACTGTACACCCACAGCTCACTGCAGTAGAGGAAGTCACAATCCTCTTGTGTAAAGATATCTCTCCTTGTCTAAGTACTGAATGGTTGTCACCTTGTTTTGAGACTGGAACCCAGCCAGCAGGGACATTCTTTCTGTCAGGTCCCTTAAAAGTTTCTCACGTTTCAATTCTCCTGAACTCCAGTTCAGCTATGTCCAGTTTCGTTGTCCCTCATGGAGCAGTCCTAGTTTAATGGGCTGGTCAAGCAGTTACATTGAGACCAACAGGCCATTCAGCCCAACTGGTCCTTGCTGATCCAGCGAAGGGCACCCCACCCAGACCCATCCCCTACCCTGCTTAACCCATGGCCAATCCACCCTAACCTGCACACTATGGGTAAGTTAGCATAGCCAATCCACCCTAACCTATACATCCCTGTACACTATGTCTAATTTTCCATGACCAATCCACCCTAACCTACACATTCCTGCACACGATGTGTAACTTCCCATGGCCAATCCACCCTAACCTACACATTCCTGCACACGATGTGTAACTTCCCATGGCCAATCCACCCTAACCTATACATCCCTGCACATTATGTCTAATTTCCCATGGCCAATCCACCCTAACCTACATATTATGGGTAATTCCCCATGGCCAATCCACCCTGACCTGCACAGTTTTGGATTGTGGGAGGAAACTAGAGCACCCGGAGGAAACCCACACAGACACGGGGAAAATGTGCAAACTCCACACAGACAGTCGCCGAGGGTGGAATCGAACCTGGGACCCTGGCACTGTGAGGCAACAGCGCTAACCACCGTGCCACCCCATTTATTTTAATTCAGGGCACTTAGTCATGACTGGCTAGACCCACATTTATTGCCCATCCCAGTTGTCCCTGGAGAAGGTGGGGGGTGAGCTGCCATCTTGAACTGCTGCAGTCCATGTGCTGTGGGTTGACCCACAATGCCCTGAGGGAGGGAATCCCAGGATTTTGACCCAGCGACACTGAAGGAACGGTGATATATTTCCAAGTCAGGATGGTTTGGAGGGGAACTTGAAGGTGATGGTGTTCCCAAATATCTGCTGCCTGTGTCCTTCTAGAGGCCAGTGATCTTGGGTTTAGAAACTCAGCATCTGTGGAGAGAAATCAGAGTTCATGTTTCGGGTCCTGTGACCCTTCCTCAGTCACTTGACCTGAAATATTAACTCTGATTTCTCTCGCTAGGCACTGCCCGATCTACTGAGCTATTCCAGCAGTCTCTGATTTTGTTTCTGATTGATAGCATCTGCAGTTCTTCTGATTTTTATTGGGTTTGGAAGGTGCTGCCTGAGGGTCTTTGGTGAGTTGCTGCAGTGCATCTTGTAGATGGTACACCCTGCTGCTACTGAGCGTCGGTGGGGGAGGGAGGGGATGTTTGTGGATGTGGTGCCAATCAAGCGGGGGCTGCTTTGTCCTGGATGGTGTCGGGCTTCTTGAGTGTCGTTGGAGCTGCCCCCATCCAGGGGCAAGTGGGGAGTATTCCCTCACACTCCTGACTTGTGCTTGGTCGATGGTGGACAGGGTTTGGGGAGTTACTCACTGCAGGATTCCCAGCCTCTGGCCTGCTCTTGTAGCCATTGGTGAGTCCAGTTGAGTTTCTGGTCACTGATAACCCCCGGCATGATGATAGTGGAGATTCGATGGGGCAATAATTTAGATTGCCTCTTAGTGTGGTGTAAATATTACATACAGTTACTAAGATGTAATAAATGTTACCTTGTCAACGAAGATTAGAGCTTCTTTAGAGATTGTTTCATTGGCCATCTTTTATGGCAACCCACTTGAAAGCCTTGGTAGTAACACTTGGGTAGCACACTGGCTCAGTGGTTGGCACTGCTGCCTTACTGCCCCAGGGTCCCAGGTTCAATTCCAGCCTCGGGCAACTGTCTGTGTGGAGCTTGCACGTTCTCTCCGTGTCTGCGTGGGTTTCCTCCCCCAGTCCAAAGATGGATTGGCCGTGCTACATCCCCCAAGGGACGTGCAGGTGAAATGGATTGGCCATGGGGAATGCAGGGTTACAGGGATAGGTGGGTGTAAGTGGGGTCCTGTTCAGAGGAGTGGCATAGACTCAATGGGCTGAGTGGCCTGTGCTCTTGCTGTTGGGATCCTACAGGAGCAGGACTGGTGGCAGCTCTCCGGGGAAAATACCCAAGCATCATGAGAAACAAAACAGACTCCGAAAAATAAGTAAATATGTGACATTCCCAAATCTCAGCGAAGGGCTGTGTGACGTGCTCCCCTAAACTGCAGTCTGGACGAGTCAGCTGTCAGTCCACCCTGCGTCAGAAGGTTTGAGCCTGAGGGGCTTGGGTGGAGAATAGATTGGATGTTGTTGTGGTTCTGCTCGCCGAGCTGGAAGTTTTTGCTGCAAATGTTTCGTTCCCTGGCTAGGGAACATCATCAGTGCTGTTGGAGCCTCGTGTGAAGCGCTGCTTTGATGTTTCTTCCGGTATTTATATTGGTTTGTTCTTGCCGCTTCCGGGTGTCAGTTTCAGCTGCAGTGATTTGTATGTGGGGTCCAGGTCGATGTGTCTGTTGATGGATCTTCTTGCCGTTTCCGGGTGTCAGTTTCAGCTGTAGTGGTTTGTATATGGTGTCCAGGTCAATGTGTCTGTTGATGGAGTTTGGGGATGAATGCCATGCTTCTAGGAATTCTCTGGCTGTTCTCTGTCTGGCTTGTCCTATGATAGTGGTGTTTTCCCAGTCAAATTCATGTTGCTGGTTGTCTGAGTGTATGGCTACTAGAGATAGCTGGTCGTGTCGTTTTGTGGCTAGCTGATGTTCATGGATGCGGATTGTTAGCTGTCTTCCTGTTTGTCCTATATAGTGTTTTGTGCAGTCCTTGCATGGTATTTTGTAAACTACGTTAGTTTGGCTCATGCTGGGTATTGGGTCCTTTGTTCTAGTGAGTTGTTGTCTGAGCGTGGATGTTGGCTTGTGGGCTGTTATGAGTCCTAAGGGTCGCAGTAGTCTGGCTGTCAGTTCTGAGACGCTCTTGACGTATGGTAGAGTGGCTAGTCCTTTTGGTTGTGGCATGTCCTCGTTCCTCGGTCTATCTCTTAGGCATCTGGTGATAAAGTTGCGTGGGTATCCGTTTTTGGCGAATACCTTGTATAGATGTTCCTAGCCAGGGAACGAAACGTTTGCAGCAAAAACTTCCAGCTCGATGAGCAGAACCACAACAACGGATACCCGAGCTACAAATCTTCAATCAGATTTTAGATTGGCTGTTGCCTCGGTGCAGTACCGAGGGAGTGCTGCAGTGCCGGGGGCGCTCTGACTGCTGCCTCATGCATACGGAACTATTTAAGGAAAGTGCTAGCCAGAACAGCACAGGAACAGGCCCTTCAGCCCATCATGTCTGTGCTGACCATGATGCCATTCTAAACTAATCCCACCGGCCTGCACATGGTCCGTATCCCTCTATTCCCTGCCTGTTCATTTTCTGTCTAAAGGCCTGTTCAATATTGCCTTGTCTCTGCTTCTATCACCTCCCGCAGCAGCGCATTTCAGACACCTCCCGGCCCCTTGTAAACCTCACACACCTCCTTTTAAACTGCCCCCTCCCCCCGCCTCACCCCTTTAACCTATGCCAGCTAGAACGTGACGTGTCCACCCTGGGAGAGAGGTCTTTGACTATCCACACCTCTGAGAATTTTACATCAAGTCACCCACTCAGCCTCTGACGCTCCAGTGAAAACAATCCAAGTTAGTCCAACCTCTCTTTATTACTTAACAAATCAACGTCCTGCCTCACAGGGACCTGGGCGCAATTCCACCCTCGGGTGACTGTCTGCATGGAGTTTGCACGTTCTCCCTGTGTCTGCGTGGGGTTCCTCCAGGTGCTCCGGTTTCCTCCCACAGTCCAAAGATGTGCAGCTTAGGGTGGATTGGTTATGTTACATTGCCCATAGTGTCCAAGGATGTGTAGGTTAGGTGCATTAGTCAGGGGTAAATGTAGCGTAATAGGGTAGGGGAATGTGTCTGGGTGTGATATTGTTTGGAGGGTCGGTGTGGACTTGTTGGGCCAAATGGCCTGTTTCCACACTGTAGGGATTTTATGATTAATAAAAAAACAGTATCCAAATGCCAGGCCGTTGTCCCATTGTGTTTTGCCAAGGACATAGAACATTGGTAGAGGAATTGAGTTCCGGAGTCCTGAGGTCATGTTGCAGTTGTATAAGACTCTGGTGCGGCCTCATCTGGAGTATTGTGTGCAGGTTTGGTCGCCATACTATAGGAAGGATGTAGAGGCACTGGAACGGGTGCAGAGGAGGTTTACCAGGATGTTGCCTGGTATGGTAGGAAGATCGTATGAGGAAAGGCTGAGGCACTTGGGGCTGTTCTCATTGGAGAAAAGAAGGTTTAGGGGAGATTTGATAGAGGTGTACAAGATGATTAGGGGTTTAGATAGGGTTGACAGTGAGAACCATTTTCCACGTATGGAGTCAGCTGTTACTAGGGGAGACAGCTTTAAATTAAGGGGAGGTTGGTATAGGACAGATGTTAGGGGTAGATTCTTTACTCAGCGAGTCGTGAGTTCATGGAATGCCCTGCCAGTAACAGTGGTGGACTCTCCCTCTTTATGGGCATTTAAACGGGCATTGGATAGGCATATGGAGGATAGTGGGCTAGTGTAGATTAGGTGGACTTGGATCGGCGCAACATCGAGGGCCGAAGGGCCTGTACTGTGCTGTATTGTTCTATGTTCTATGTTCTATTCCACCGCAGTACAGGCCCTTCGGCCCTTGATGTTGCGCCAACCTGAAGCCCATCTAACCTACACTATCCCATCCTCGTCCATATGCCTATCCAATGACATGCAGAATCAGAATCTACATCTCCTTGATCCCAATCCATTGCAGAGTTTAGTCAGTCAGTTTTAAAGCTCGTTGGTATCCCATCAGGCTGTGGACGCGTTGGGTTATTTTTACTGCATTAGAAACAGAGAAATGTGAGTTTTGTTTTTATGGGAACGTGACATATGCTCAGGAACTGTAACCTGAATCTGCAAACGCAGTTGCACAGTTCGATGCAGTGCTGGTGAACTTCAGTGGAACGGTATCTTGTATTGCAGGGAGTTGACTCCCTTTTTATCTGCTTGCTTACTGACGTACTTCACACGGCCTCTCAAACAAGTCACAGCTGAGATCTCCCTCTCCTGCTTTCCCCGTCTCGCCCCATTGACAGGCCTAGGTGCTGCCGGCTGTTATAACCTTCTCCCCCCCCCGCTCTGTTGCAGGAAGTCTCGCCATGAGTATCAGAGCTCCCAGGGCAGCAAGGCCATCCAGAGGCAGTGCAGGCGGAGAATGACCTGCCCCAGTCCAGCCGAGATCAACAAGGCCAAGGCCATCATGTCCATGCCTCAGCTCAGCAAGGCTCTCAGCCTGGATGAACTCATTCTGAAATGTGTCCAGTCCTTTGGTAAGTAAGAGACCTCTTTCAGAGGCTGATCTTAAAGAGAGATCAGTTTTGTGGGTGGGAGTGTGTGTGTCAGTGTGTGTCTGTCTACGTGTATGTGCGTTTCTGTGTCTGTCTCTGTGTGTATGTATGTCTGTGTGCATGTGTGTGTCTGTGTCTGTGAGTGTGTTTCTGTGTGTATCTCTCTGTGTGTCTGTGTGTATGTGTCTGTCACTGTGTGTGTCTGTGTGCATGTATGTGTCTGTGTGTGTATCTGTGTGTGTGTGTGTGTGTATCTGTGCTTGTGTATGTGAGTGTGTGTCTGTGAGTGTGTGCGTGTGTATATGTGTCTGTATGAATGTGTGTACGTGTTTGTGAGTGTGTGTGTGTGTGTGTATGTGTTATATGTGTGTGTATATATATGAGATTGTATACATGTATGTATGACATGCATGTATATGCACGTGTGCACTTGTACGAGGCTGAGTGTATGTATATACATGAGTTTTAGGTTTGTGTGTGTGAGGCTGAGTCTATATATAGGTGAGTATATATGTGTGCGTGCATATACATAAGTATATATGTGTGTGTGTGTATGTATATACTTGAGTATTTATGTGTATATGTATATATGTGAGTATACATGCGTGTGTATGTATACACATGAGTATTTATGTGTGTATGTATACACATGAGTATTTATGTGTGTATGTATATTTGTGAGTATACATGTGTGTGTATGCATACATGTGAGTATACATGTGTGTATGTGTACATGAGTATTTATGTGCGTATGTATACGTGTGAGTATACATGCATGTGTATGTATACGTGTGAGTATACATGCATGTGTATGTATACTCATGAGTTTACATGTGAGTATACATGTGTGTATGTGTACACGAGTATTTATGTGCGTATGTTACATGTGAGTATACGTGTGTGTATGTATACATGTGAGTATACGTGTGTGTATGTATACATGTGAGTATTTATGTGTGTGTATGTATGAGACTGTAATTGTGTGTAAAACGTAATTGTGCATTGCTCAGAAATGGAGCTGGATCTCTGTATCAGAGCTGTGGCTCCCTGGAGAGGGGGGAGAGAAAAGCAGCAGATTACATTTACAGTGAGAATGCAGCTCAAAGCTTTCAGGTTTGACCAATTTTTAACAGAAGCTTTTAAACTGGTCCGCTACTGGGCACACTTTACAAATGAGCATTCTTGCAAGCTGGGACCAGAGGCTGCGGGGTTGTATGACGCTGAGAGGCTGCAGTGTCGAGGTCCTTCAGTTTCCCATTCGCTGATGGAACTAGGCCCTACAAGGCTGTAACAGCCCGGGTAACAGAGAGGTGCACACGGTCAATCTTGGTGTTCTGCAGTGACAGTGGGTTAACAGAGCTGGTGGACTTTTGCAGTTTCTCGTGAGGATTGTGTATTTTCTCAGGACTTTCAAACCCTGGGTTATTTCCCAAGATCACTGGATTTTTATTTTCATATGCAATCCATTGTCTGATACGTAACAAAGAATGTTTTGTTGAAGATCTGTGTGGAAGGCATGGTTTCAAATTAACTCATTTCTTTTAGTGACCCATTTTCCAAGTGGCATCATTTTAGCAAAATAAACCAACATTACCTTTCTCTTTGTTGTATTTTAGAACATCTTAATTTAGATTCCCTATGGGAACAGGCCCTTCAGCCCAACAAGTCCACACTGACCCTCTGAAGACTAACCCACCCAGACCCATTCCCCCTCATTAATGCATCGCTATGGGGTAATTTAGCATGGCTAACTCACCCGACCCGCACATCTTTGGAAACCCACGCAGACACGGGGAGAATGTGCAAACTCCACACAGACAGTTACCTAAGGCAGGAATCGAACCTGGAACCCTGGCGCTGTGAGGCAGCAGTGCTGACCACTGAGCCACTGTGCCTCCTAAGATCATTTTTTTCAGTCAAGTAGATGCTGATGCCTTGGCAGAATGGGGGAGGTGAGACTAGAAAGTAATATGAAGAGACACGCATTCTTCAAATCCCAACTTGGCTGTGGGTGCAATTTGAAATTGAATTATTAAATCTGGAATGGGAAGGCTAGTCTCATTAGTGATGACCACAAAACTATCATTGATTTTTCTTTTTGTTGACCCCCCCCATCTGGTTCACCAATGCCCGTCAGAGAGTGCATTCTGCCATCCTTACCCCGGTCTGGCCTACACGTGACTCCAGACCCACAGCGCTGCGGCTGACTCGTAGCTGCCCTCTGAACAAGCCAGTTACGGTTGGGTAACGAATCCTGGCTGTGTCAGTAGCTACAGAAAAATGAAGAAGTCAAGGTTTTATTGGGTTTACTGAGGGACCAGCTCTATAGATTGCAAGTCTCTGTTGCAATGCAAGAGGACCACTGCTTTTCATCATTTATACAAATATAAGAGGTATGGTTAGGAGGATTGTAGATGACACCACAATAAGGTAGTGTAGATACAGTAAAGAAGGTTACCTCATGGTACAGTGGGACCTTAATCAAATGGGCCAATGAGAGGCAGATGGAGTTAAATTTAGATAAATGTGAGGTGTTACATTTTGGACAGGCAAACCAAGGGCAGGACTTATGTACTTAATGGTAAGGTCCTGGGAGTGTTGCGGAACAAAGAGAACTTGGAGTGCAGGTTCAGTTCCTTGGAAGTGGAGTCTCAGGTAGGCAGGGTGCTGAAGGAGGTGTTTGGTATGCTTGCCTTTATTGGTCAGTGCATTGAGTACAGGAGTTGGGAGGTCATGTTGCAGACATGTACAGGACATTGGTCAGGCCACTTTTGGAATATTGTGTGCAATTCTGGTCTCCTTTCTATTGGAGAGATGTTTGTAACTTGAAACGGTGTAGTACAACTTTACAAGGATGTTGCCAGGGTCGGAGGATTTTCAGATATAGGGAGAGGCTGAACAGGCTGGGGCTGTTTTCCCTGGAGCGTCGGAGGCTGAGGGGTGACCTTTTAGAGGTTTACAAAATTATGAGGGGCATGGATAGGGTAAATAGACAAGGTCTTTTCCCTGGGATGGGGGAGCGCAGATTTAGAGAACATAGGTTTAAAGTGAGAGGGGGAAGAACACAGCAGGCCAGGGCAGCGTCAGGAGGTGGAGAGGTCAAGTCTCCTTCAGGAACCCTCAGCCGTGACTTTGCTGACCACATTCCCTCACTCCTTAAACTCGATCCTTCTTTTAGCCCTTCTCCATGTAGCTTCAACTCCTCATTAGGTTTCAGATTAGATTAGATTCCCTACAGTGTGGAAACAGGCCCTTCGGCCCAACCAGTCCACACCGACCCTCCGAAGAGTAACCCACCCAGACCCATTTCCCTCTGACTAATGCACCTAACACTACGGGCGATTTAGCATGGCCAATTCACCCTGACCTGCACATCTTTGGACTGTGGGAGGAAACCGGAGCACCCGGAGGAAACCCACACAGACACGGGGAGAATGTGCAAACGCCACACAGACAGTCGCCCGAGGCTGGAATCGAACCTGGGGCCCTGGTGCTGTGAGGCAGTAGTGCTAACCACTGAGCCATGTGTCGCAAAATTGTTTTTCTTATCGTTCACAGGCTAAGCCAAACGTGCCCCTGCTGAGATCGGCTGTCCTGATGATGTGAAATTATCAAGGGGAGTAATCCAACCATGGGGCCTGAAGATTTCAAGTGATGGGGGCTGGGATTATTTTCTTAGGCAGCTTGTGGGATTGTCTACAGGTAGAGAGATTGCTGAGAAACTGTCTGGAAGCACGTGGTCTTGGTCATGTGTGTAAGCAGCTACCTCATGGTTTTGTCATTGACAGAAAATACCAGGTCCCTGTTTCTGTCAATTCCCAAAGCTGACTTCAATCCAACCCCCCAACCTGGTCACCACCCATGTCAGGTTTGAGTGGGACTCGGGTTGGAGGGTTGGATTGAAGTCAGTTTTGGAAACTTCATCGAAAACCCTCAGTCAATTGATCTCCCTTTTGCTACAGTTATAATCATTGATCAAGGATGTGCCACTGGTATGTCACCCACTCTCCACCCTGAGTTGGAAATCAGTGTTCCTCAGTGTCGCTGGGTCAAAGTTCCCTCTCTCAGGGCATTGTGGGTCAAGCCACAGCACATGGACTGCAGCGGTTCAAGAAGGCAGCTCACCCCCCACCTACTCAAGGGGCAACTAGGGACAGGGCAATAAGTTGAAAAATGTGGTGCTGGAAGAACACAACAGGCCAGGCAGCATCCGAGGAGCAGGAGAATCGACGTTCCGGGCATAAGCCCTTTTTCAGGAATGAGGCTGGTGCGCCAAGCGGGCTGAGATAAAAGGTAGTGGGGAGGGAATCTGGGGGAGAGGCGCTGAGAATGCGATAGAGCAATAAGTGCTGGCCTTGCCTGTGGTGTTCAAATCTTAAAAGAACAACACCAATTTGTTCAGCACATTTCTGGGTCACCCTCAATCATGTTTTAGATTAGATTACTTACAGTGTAGAAACAGGCCCTTCGGCCCAACAAGTCCACACCAACCCACCCATACCCCTAACCTAACACTACGGGCAATTTAGCATGGCCAACTCACCTCACCCGCACATCTTTGTGACTGTGGGAAGAAGCTGGAGCAAACCAGCACGGGGAGAACGTGCAAACTCCACACAGTCAGTCGCCTGAGGTGGGAATTGAACCCAGGTCTTTAGCGCTGTGAGGCAGCAGTGCTAACCACTGTGCCACCGTGCCACCCACTAATGTGTTTATGTCTCCTGCTGTATAAGGATCCCACACACAACTTCCATCCTTCGTTCTATGTCAAACATGATTTCAGATTTTTAGTCAGTTCTGTCCTGGAGTGAGGGCATCCAGCATTAATTGCTCTAATTTGCCCCTTTGAGGACAGGTGAGAGTCAGCCACATTGCTGTGGGTCTGGAGTAGGCCAGACCGAACAAGGGCAGCACATTCCCTTCCCTCAACGGGCTTTTAGTGAACCAGACAGGGTTATTTTTTTCCACAATTGATGACAATTACTCGCTTTCATTGAATCCATATCGTGCAGAAAGAAGGCATTCTGTCCACCAAGCATCCCACCCAGAACCACCCTCCCCAAGTCCTTCCATCTCCGTAGCATCACATGGGGTTTTTAATCATGGCTGACCTGCACACAATGAGACACTATGAGGTAACTCCATAGAATTCCTACAGTGTGGAAGCAAGTCATCATGAATCCATGAAGGTCTTTTGCCCGAAACGTCGATTTTCCTGTCCCTTGGACGCTGCCTGACCTGCTGTGCTTTTCCAGCACCACTCTAATCTAAACTCTGGTTTCCAGCATCTGCAGTCCCTACTTCTGCCACTCTGGATTGTTAGTCCAGTGACTGACCCACCCTCTCCCTGACCCTGTCCTGCTAAGAGACAACAAGGATATGTGTGAGAGAGGGACCCCAATCTCCTGTAAAGACCTGTAAAAACCTTCCACAACTGAGGTCAAACCAGCTTGGTCATGATCTTAACGAGTGACAGAGAGAGTTCAAAAGGTCAAACGGTCACCTCCTAAGTCCTTTGTCCTATCATCATCCCAGCGTTGAATACCCCTCCCACCCATTCAGTTTAATGCTTAATCTTTTGAATGGGAGATGTCTCTATGACCTGGGTCCTGATCACTCAAACAGAGCCTTGGTGTGTTTGTAGCGAATGCACCAATCAGCCAAGGTTACTTCAGCCTGGGGATGTTAGAGATTTCCAGGAACATCCTTCAGTAATGATGGCCTACAGACAAGATTGGAACGTGTGTTTCCTGAGAGATTGACATTCTGAGAACTAGGGCACTGCAGAGTTAGCTCCTAACAATGGTGAACCAATGGAGTCAACCCACCCCTCCACCACCCCCCACCCCCTTCAGTCTTCTGTAAAGAATCAGAGAACCAAGGGCCCACAGTGTTTTCACTCCCTCATTCCACCTGCTCCCACTCTCCCTGCAGTTTCTTCCCCCCCCCCCCACTTCCTGATAACCGACAAATGTAAATATTTAGCCAATATTTAACACTAAACCTGCTCATGCCTTCCTCTCAGGGTGGTTGGGAGAGTGTTAGATTGAAAGGTTTCTGGGCCTCAGCAGTTTCGGTGGGGACAACTGGGCCAATTGCTCTTTATCAGGAGCCAGGACCAAACGAAGGGGCCAAATGGCCTCGTGTTGTGCTGTTATCATTTGAAAAAAGCTACACAGTGAGGCTGAGAATAATTCTCCTAATTTTTCTCTGAATCCTCTAATGTGTATGGAATGAGCTGCCAGGGGAAGTGGTGGAGGCTGGTACAATTGCAACATTTAAGAGGCAATTGGATGGGTATATGAATAGGAAGGGTTTGGAGGGGTATGGGCCGGGTGCTGGCAGGTGGGACTAGATTGGGATATCTGGTCAGCATGGACAGGTTGGACTGAAGGGTCTGTTTCCGTGCTGTACATCTCTATGACTCCAAGACTCTATGATTGTCATTGAGAGTTGTCCTCTGGTCAGTGACCACTCTGTCAATGGAAACACCTTTTCTCTATTCACTCTGATCACTTACCCTCACAATTTAGAGCACCATTTTCAATGGCCTGATCCTTTTCATGCTGGACTACAGATTAGATTAGATTCCCTACAGTGTGGAAACAGGCCCAACAAGTCCACACCGACCCTCTGAAGAGTAACCCACCCAGACCCATTTCCCTCTGACTAATGCATCCAACACTATGGGCAATTTAGCATGGTCAGTTCACCCTAACCTGTACATCTTTGGACTGTGGGAGGAAACCAGAGCACCCAAAGAATATCCATGCAGACACAGGGAGTACATGCAAACTCCAAACAGACAGTCGCCCGAGACTGGAATCGAACCTGGGACCCTGGTGCTGTGAGGCAGCAGTGCTAACCACTGAGCCACCCAGGGGAGGCTTCCTGCTATCTGCGATTCCTATTTAACAATAGAATTCCCATCTCGGCACAGGATAGGTGGTTACGGAGGTAAATGATATCGTTTTCTTTAACGTTCATTCACAGGATGTGAATGTCACTCGCTAGGGCAGGACTTATTGCCCAGAGTCCATCAGATTGGAATCACATGCAGGCCAGACCAGGGAAGGACGGCAGATTTCTTTCACAAAAGGACATTACTGAACCAAATGGGTTTTTCTAACAATTAGTAATGGCTTCATCATTAAACTCTGAATTCCAGATTTTTATTGAATTTAAATTCCACCATCTGCTGCAATGGGATTTGAACCTAGCTCCCCAGAACATTAGGCTGGTCTTAGTCTAGTGATAATAACCATCATCTCCCCTTTACAGAGTGCCCATTGGAATTTTCCCTATAGGTTTAGATACATAGTAAAACTCTCTCTTATTTGGCAGGAACACACCATGGGGTGTCCTCAGGTTGTGAAAGGAGATATACAAATGCAGGTTCTTTCACATGCTGTTATACTTCGTGTAGTCTTTCTGAACTGGCTGTGTCTCGGTAATCAAAAACACACATGTACAGCGTAGGGTTAAACACAAAATAAAGCTCTCGTCAAGTGAGACTAGCCTGAAAGTAAAAATGCCTTTACTATTTTGTTTTGAAAGTAAAGCTGTCTCTGCACTGTTCCCATCAAACACTCCCAGGATAGGGATAGCACATGGTTAGATACAGAGTAAAGCTCCTTCTACACTGTTCCCTCTGCACTGTTCCCATCAAACACTCCCGGACAGGGATAGCACAGGGTTAGATCCAGAGTTAAGCTCCTTCTACACTGTCCCCATCAAACACTCCCAGGACATGGGCAGCACAGGGTTAGATACAGCGTAAAGCTCCCTCTTCACTGTTCCCATCAAACACTCCCAGGACAGGGACAGCACAGGGTTAGATACAGAGTAAAGCTCCTTCTACACTGTCCCCCATCAAACACTCCCAGGAGAGGGATAGCACAGGGTTAAATACAGAGTAAAGCTTCCTCTACTCTTTTAAACTGGTGTCAGATTGATAAACCCCTTGCTTTCATTTCCGAGACACAGCCAGTTCAGAAAGACTACACGAAGTATAACAGCATGTGAAAGAACCTGCATTTGTATATCTCCTTTCACAACCTGAGGACACCCCATGGTGTGTTCCTGCCAAATAAGTACCTCTGAGGTATAACGCGAACGTGCTAACCACAGGAACATATAGGTCCGAGAGAATGTGTATAAACGGAAAGAATATGCTGAATAAAGTTAATTAGCGAGTTACACAGCAGGAAACAGACTCTTTGATCCAACTCGTCCAGGCCGACCAGATATCCTAAACTGATCTAGTCCTATCTGCCAGCATTTGGCCCATATCCCTCCAAACCCTTCCTATTCATATACCCATCCAAATGCCTTTTAAATGTTGCAATTGTACCAGCCTCCACCACATCCTCTGGCAGCTCATTCCATACACGTACCACCCTCTGTGTGAAAAAGTTGCTCCATAGGTCTCTTTTATATCTTTCCCCTCTCACCCTAAACCTATGCCGTCTTGTTTTGGACTCCCCTACCCGGGGAGAAAGACCTTGTCTATTTATCCTATCCATGCCCCTCATGATTTTATAAACCTCTATAAGGTCACCCCTCAGCCTCCGACGCTCCAGGGAAAACAGCCCCGGCCTGTTCAGCCTCTCCCTGTAGCTCAAACCTTTGAACCCTGGCAACATCCTTGTAAATCTTTTCTGAACCCTTTCAGGTTTCACAACTTCTGTCCTATTGCAAGGAGACCAGAATTGTATGCAGTATTCCAACAGTAGCCTAACCAATGTCCTGTACAGTCACATCATGACCTCCCAACTCCTGTACTCAATAAAGGAAAGCTTACCAAACGCCGCCTTCACTATGCTATCTACCTATGACTCTACTTTTAAGGAGCTATGAACCTGCACTCCAAGGTCTCTCTGTTCAGCAACACTCCCTAGGACCTGACCATTAAGTGTATAATTCTTGCTATGATTTGCTTTCCCAAAATGCAGCCCCTCACATTTATGTAAATTGAACTCCATTTGCCACTCCTCTGCCCATTGGCCCATCTGGTCAAGATCCCATTGTACTCTGAGGTAACCACCTGCGCTGGCAACTATACCTCCAATTTTGGTGTCATCTCAAACTTATGAACCGTACCTCAGATGTTCACATCTAAATCATTTATATTACTGATGAATAGCAGTGGGCCCAGCACTGATCCTTGTGGCACACCACTGGTCACAGGCCTCCAGTCTGAAATCTTAACTCCTTTTATGGTGTCTTGCTCATCCGGTCAGAGATTAAAACTCCAAATGGACTCAAACTCACACAATTCTGATTTTGCAGGAAGGGGAATGATTGGTGAGGGACTGCTGTTCATTCCATATGATGAACTTTGAGTTCAAATTTCACCCCCTGCCCTGATGACAACCCCCGAATCATCTAAACTCGAAACAATAGCTTGCTCTCTCTCCATGGGTGCTGCCCGATCTGCTGTGATCTCCAGGGTTTATTTTATTCCCAAAGCAATTTGTCAGAGTCGTCGAGTTAGTGTTCACGTGACAACTTAGGTCCCCTGACACCACCGCCATCATAAGCACAGCTCTGCAACCTGGTTCACGAATGCCCGTGGGAGAGGGAAATCTGCCACCCTTACCCGGTCTGGCCTATACTTAACTCCAGACCCCAGCCAAGATGGCCCATTCTCAACCGTCCCTCTGGAATTGACACCGAACCAGCTGCTCAGTTGTATCATGGTAAAGTCTGATAGAAGGAATGAAATTGGACAGACTGCCCACAATTGACCAAGACACTAGAGTTGACAGGGTACACACAGCCCTGCAATGCCCACCTTTACCAACCCCCTCCTCTCGTTGACTAGCCATTGCCGATGGGACTCCCAGGCTTTGAGAAACATAGCAGGACAGATGGAGGGGGTGGGGTTTGAACCAGGAAGCCCTGAGGTAAGAATATTTGCACAGATGATCAAAAAGACCTGGCTCCCTCAGAAACCCCCTTCCTGACCTACAATTAGGACCCAAACTCCAAAGTATCCCGGCCCCACATTCCAATCCTCTGCTTTCCTCAGCTGTGGCCTAGTTTGGTAGTCATAGAATTCCTACAGTATGGAATCAGGCCATTTAGCCCATCACGTCCACACCGACCCTCTGAAACGTATCCCGCTCAGACCCACCTCATCCCTGTTACCCTGCATTTCCTATCACTACTCTACCTAACCTGCATATCTTTGGACTGCAGGAGGAAACCCACGCAGACATGGGGAGAACATGCAAATTCTACACAGCCAGACACCTGAAGCTGGAATCAAACCTGGATTCCTAGCGCTGTGAGGCAGCAGTGCTAACCACTGAGCCACTGAACCGTCCAAAGAACTCAAACATTTTACCCAGATGTTCTTCCCTTGTGTGACAAACATAAGACAGGAAATTGACTCAGACTTTAATCAAACAAACCCTTTTTTATTGAACTGTTTTGGTATCAATACTCAATATAAAACATACATTTACTTGTTCCTTCATCTAACTTAACTTCAACTTACTTCACGTAACTTCACTTTACATTCATGGTTTGAAACAAAAATGCCTCCATTTCGAGTGAAGTCGTCAACATTACTCTCGGCGTAGGTCTTGCCTTGTGGTTCTGTATATGTGCCTCTCCAGTGTTGGTCTCAAAGACTCATAATAAAGTCCTTTGTGCTGCTAAAATATGCTCCTTTCCAGAACTTTCTCTGACATTCAGTCAATGAATTGACCAACATCTGATCACACTGTTCAATTCCAGCCAATGGAGTTTAACTCCCAAATGTTATACAGTCACATTCCATGCTCCATATAAGGCAAAATAGTTCCAGCACGTCAAGGAGATAACCATAAGACTTCCCTTATTTTGGAAACTGCAGTTCACAGTTTACAGGACTGCTTTCTTAACCGAGGTCAGAGTTTAAACTGGCTTGACTGAAATTCTCAGCATGCTTGATTGTAGCTCTTAACCAATCCCCTAGTCATTTCTCCTGCTGGCCATCTGACCACAGGAGGCTTCTCCACAGCCCAGGCCTAACCCTGTCAATCAGGCCAATGGTGGGTGGCTATCTGAAGCAAAAAGTGCCTCGAGGAATTTTGATGTTAGAAAGAGAGAGAGACAGAGACAGAGAGAGGGGAAACATGCATTTCAAGGATTCCTGTCCTTGAACTCCCAGCCTCCCCCAACCCCCGAATGTCAACCCAGAAGGTGCGTGCAGGCCAGAGGTGTCGAAAGCTGATAAATGGTCACCTCACGGTTTTGAAAAATGTTGCTGGAAAAGCGCAGCAGGTCAGGCAGTATCCAAGGATCAGGAGAATCGACGTTTCGGGCATAAGTCCTTCACGGTTTTGCCAGTTCCAGTGAAAGGGCACAGTCACGCGAGGCTCGTTCTCTTTGTCTCTCTCCTCAGAAGCCAAATAACTTGAGCTGCCATTTCCAGCACCCGCGCGATTTTGGCCACGGTTAACGTGGGGCCGATTTGGGCACAGCAAGCCCCCACAGAGCAGCAAGGTTGTAATGACTGGATACCTTAGCAACACTGATTGGGAGATGAATACTGTCTGGGATAGCGGGCTCTGGGAGGGTGGACTAGGCCACCAGATGACTTAGGGACAACTCTTCTCCCCAATTAGACATTGCCTGGTAGGGGAGAGGAATGGGCTGACCAACTGGGGCAAAAGGTCTCTTGCTGAGCTCGGAGAGAAAAAGGATTATTTACTCCAATCTGCGGAATCCTTTCCCACAGAGGGCTGTTGAGGCTGGGTCTTTCAGTGTATTCAAGGCTGAAGTAGAGAGGTTTTTCACCAGTGAAGGGATCAAGGAGAAGGGTGGGTGAGTGGAGCTGAGGATTATCCATCAGCCACGCACAGTAGAGCGGACTCAATGGGCTGAATGGTCTACTTCTGCTGCTACATCAGCTACATTGCTCAGAAAAATGAAATGGTGTGTGTCCTTTAAGGTGACGCTAAACAGGTGTATGACGGAGGAGGGGGGGGAGGAACAGATAGGTTAGGTGGGCTGGATGAGGAAGCATGGCTGGTGTACAACTCAGAACAGCAGCAGAGGTCAATGGGCTGAATGGCCTGTTTCTGTGCTGCGGAACCATTTTGGCCAACCTCTACTTGACCAACTCTTTCTCTCTTGTCAGATACTGAAGGGTGCCTGCGCTGTAGCAGTGAAACAGTCAACGTAACACTCATGATGCACAGCTGGATCATCCCATCGTCAGAATTCGCTCAGAAGCTCCTGCTGCTATATCCTTTTATGGTCAGAGGTTCCCATTGGCATGGCTGCAAAAATATTCCATTGCGTTAAGAATTGGAGAATCTCTTCACTCGTGAGGGGAGGGGGGGGAGTGAATCTTTGGAATTCTCTGTCCCAGCGAGCCGTGGATGCTCAGTCAATGAGTATATTCAAGGCAGAGATTGATAGATTTTGAGATGTTTAAGATATCAAGGGAAAATGGAGGAACGTGGTGCTGAGGTATGATCTGCATGGCCTACTCCTCCTCCTACGTCCTACATTTTAACAGAGGGAGGCACATGAGTGAGTTTCCCTCAAGAGCAGATGAAGGATTTGACTGGAACACATAATTCTTTGAAATTTGTTATTGAAGCACATTATTAAACTGGAGAGAGTTCAGAAAAGATTTAGATTAGATTACTTACAGTGTGGAAACAGGCCCTTCGGCCCAACCAGTCCACACCGACCCTCTGAAGAGTAGCCCACCCAGACCCATTTCCCTCTGACTCATGCACCGAACACGATGGGCAATTTAGCATGGCCAATTCACCTGAGCTGCACATCCTTGGACTGTGGGAGGAAACCGGAGACACCCGGAGGAAATCCACACAGACACGGAGAAAATGTGCAAACTCCACACAGACAGTTGCTTGAGGCGGGAATTGAAGCCGGGTCTCTGTGAGACAGCAGTGCTAACCACTGAGCCACCGTGCCACCCAATTACCAGGCTGGTGTCAGGAATGGAAGGTTTGAGTTATAGCGAGAGGCTGAATAGGCTGGGAGTTTTTTTTCACTGGGAGTGAAGGGTGACGTTATAGAGGTTTATAAAATGTTGAGGGATTATAGATAAGGTGGGTGTCTTTTCTGTAGAGTGGGGGATTTCGAGACAAGGGGCGTGTTATTAAGGTGAGAGGTGAGAAATTTAAAAAAGACATGAGGGGCAACTTTTTTACACAGAGGGTGGTTGGTGTGTGGAATGAACTTCCTGAGGAAGTGGTGGAGGTGGGTACGACATTTCAAAGACATTGAGATAAGTAAATGAATAGGAAATATTTGGAGGCACATGGACCAAGAGGGACTATTTTAGACTGGGATTATGGTCAGCATGGACTGGTTAGACCAAAGGGTCTATTTCCATGCTGTATAACTATGATTCAATTATTTCCATTGACAGGGAACCCAGAACAAGAGAACATTAGACTCCCTACACTATGGAAACAGGCCCTTCAGCCCAACAGGTCCATACCGACCCTTCGAAGAGTAACCCACCCAGACCCATTCCCCTACATCTACCCCTGACTAATGCACCTAACACTATGGGCAATTTAGCACGGCCAATTCACCTAGCCTGCATATCTTTGGACGGGGGGATGGAAACCCCCACAGAGAATATGCAAACTCCACACAGACAGTCACCTAAGGTGGGAATTGAACCCAAGTCCCTGGCGCTACGAGGTAGCAGTGCTAACCACTGAGCCACCATGCTGCTCCCAGCTGGCATTAGAGTTACAGCTCAGTAAGTCAGGGATGATGATGGGTGAGATCTAGAACTCAGAAAATTGTTGTGACCCAGAGGATCAGTGAGACATTTGCAAAGTGTTATCCTTTGTGATCCCTGCAGAGCCTGATAGTTCTTGGGACGAGATACGCACTTGCCAGCTATCAATGCACGTTAATCGCAGGACAGGAGCTCACTTTCTGACATTCACACTGTAACAAACAAGCTGAAGTCAATAATGACAAAACATTACTCACTGAGCAGCGATTCCAGTAAACTGCAGCAAAGGTGTTTCCCCCCTAGCCCTGTGAACTTCGTAATATAACCAAAAAAAAACCCCCCGTGACATGTTAATGGACAGGAGACCCCACTCGCTTCAGAAATGTTGGCTTGTGTTGAAAGTTCGAAGCTCCTCCCACTGTTACCAGGCCACGAGGTGGTGGGCTTCACAAAAGACCTGGATTCTTACTGAATGGGATCCCCAGTGTCATAAGGATGTGCACCACAGAAACAGACCCTTCAGTCCAACTCGTCCATGCTGACCAGATATCCCGAATTAATCCAGTCCCATTTGCCAGCACTTGGCCCTCCAAACCCTTCCTATTCATACACACATCCAGATGCCTTTTAAATGCTGTAATTGTACCAGCCTCCACCACTTCCTCTGGCAGCTCATTTCATACACACACCACCCTCTGTGTGAAAAAGTTGCCACTTATGTCCTTTTTATATCTTTCCCCTCTCACCCTATGCCCTCTAGTTCTGGACTCCCCCACCCCAGGGAAAAGACCTTGTCTATTTATCCTATCCATGCCCCTTGTGATTTTATAAACCTCTGTAAGGTCACCCTTCCGCCTCTGTCGCTCCAGGGAAAACAGCCCCAGCCTGTTCAGCCTCCCCTTATAGCTCAAACCCTCCAACCCTGGCAAATGTGTGGTGGGCTCTGTCTGCAGGACTCTTCCTCCTTTCCGTTGGGGATCTGCAGTGGACATTATTACACCCAGCAGTCCTGTACGAACTGAGGTGATGGTGGCTCATGGACTCCCAGCCCATATGCTGATTCTGTTGTCCTGTGGATCCTGCGTCCCATTAGTGTGGTAGATTTAAGAAAGCTCTTGTTCTCGTTTTTGGTTGCCCCCGAGCACCTGCTGTGGAGGAGAGGTGGGGGCGCAGGGTGCAGGCAGTTCGGGGGACTCCCTCATGAGGCCCTGCTCCTGGCTATCAACCAGCCCAGGCTGTGAGCCGGGAAGGTGGTGGTGGGGGGGGAGGTCAATGTGTCAGAATTCACAAATGCCTGAATCCCTCCGAAGGCTGCACCCGGGCCCAAGCGTCCTTGGAGAGAGAGTCCACTATTGTCCCAACCACCCCATTTGAATCCCAAGCTCCCCACCATTTCTTAACCCTCCTGTCATTCCCACTCCATGGACACAGTTGGTAACCTGCAGAGTTTGGTCAATTAATAGTGGGTTATTAAAGTGAATCTCCAGTGGGGGGGCGGGGATTGGCGTCTGGGACAGGGGAAGGGTTTGAAGGGAAAGATGGAAGCCGGTGTTTATGCTCAACAATTGATTTACACTGAAACTGTGGTGAGTTGCTGAAGGTGTGTGGAAGATCCCCTTCCCTACATTATTTACCAGCGGCAACCTCTCCCCCAACAGTCCTCGAGAGAGGGCTGGGGGTGTTGTGTGGCAGGAATAGCCTCCTTAATGACTCCTCCGATTGGCTGCCACCTCTCACATGTTAGGTCGTCAGGCTCGAGATCCTGATTCCAGAGGTAGGCCGAACTATTGCCAGCCTGGAGCTGGCTCAGCCAAATGGCCAGGCTGGTTGTCTCACTGGCTCTCCAGCTGACACCACCCCAACACACCTCCTCCCCCCACACCACCCAGCCCCAACTCCAACCCCACACCCCTCCACCCCCCACACCACCATCACCCCAAGCCCCCACTCTACCTGCGACTCCACAACACCCGCACACCCCAATCCACACCATCCAGCTCCATCCCCAACACCCCAATCCACACCATCATCACCCCACCCCATCTCCCAACCCCATCTCACCCCAAACCCCACCACACACCCACCCCATTTCCCCACTTCCAACACCACCATCACTCCAAATCCCCACCCACCCCCAACTCCACCACACCCACACCCCATCCACCACACCCTCAACCCACACCATCCAACCCAAACCCCCACACCACCATCACCCCAGCCCACCCCACCCCAACTCCACCACAACCTCACCCCATCTCCCAACCGCATCTCGCCCCCAACTCCACCACACACCCACCCCACCTCCCCACTCCCAACACCACCATCACCCCAACTCCAACCCTACCACACCCTCACGCCACACCGTCCAACCCCATTCCCCCAATACCACCCAGCCCCATTCTACACAACCCCCAACCCCCTAACACCACCATCACCACAAGCCCTCACCCCATCCCAAGTCCACCACACTCGCACCCCATCTCCCAGACCCCAATCCACCCCAGCTCCCTCACACCCCCAACCAACCCCTAGCCCCATCACCCCACCCCAAACCCCACCACACCGCAAGCCCTACTCCCCCCACCACCCCTCCCCTCAGGAAGATCCCGCGAATCCCTGCTGCCCGTCTCCTCCCACTGTTGTGCCTCCCTTCTGTTAGATTTTGGTCTGTCTCTCTGTGACTGGCAGGAGGTCACATGCCCCCCTGGGTTTTACCTCGAATTCATGTTTACAAAAGTAACTGCCCTCTGAAGTTGGTCATTCCCGACGGTGCTATGGGCAAGGGAGCCAATCTGCTGGTGATCTAACTGAGAGGTAGTAAAGGCTTGAATAGGGAGGCTGAATGGCTTCCCAGGTGGGCCTTGATGCCATCCCCCGGCCTGGTACAGCAAAATGGGTCCCCACTGTCTCAGCGATTCCTTTCCGAGTTTTGCAGCTAGGCAGTGGTCCCAGCAGAGACACAGTGAGATTGTAGATAGATAACCAGGGCTCAACAGAGAGCTTTATGAGGCCCTGCGAGCTGAACAGGAAACTGAAACCCTTATCTCGTAGCCTCTCTAGAAACCTGAGGTAACTCTGTTTCTCTGAACTCGGGCCTTTCAAAGGAGACGCTCAGCAAATTGAGAACTCCCGGCTGAGAGGATTTCCCCGAGATTCTCGCTGGCTAGAGTGTGAGACTGGTGTTCTGTGCTCGTTCTTAAGGACACCAATCCCCTTTCCTATTTGCCCCAAAGCAAGTGCCAGTGCTGGGCAGGAAGTGGGTGCCAGGCCTAAACCAGCCCTGTATCAATCTGAAGAGAACCATTTGTGGGCCAACTGAGCCGTTCTAATGATTTACTTGCTGACATGATAGGGGCCTCCCTGGCTGGGTCCAGCCTGTCCCTAGTTGCCCCTTGTGAAGGTGGTGGGGAGCTGCCTTAGAGTCACAGACATATTTCTAAGGTGTGAGCAGAAAGATTTAAAAAGGGCACGGTTGGTGGCAGGGAGAGGGCAACTTTTTCCGACAGAGGGTGGTTGGTGTGTGGAATGAACTTCCTGAGGAAGTGGTGGATGTGGGTACAGTTACCATGTTTAAAAGGCACTTGGATAAGTTAATGGGTTATGTGCCAGGAGCAGGCAGGTGGGACCAGTTTAGTTTGGGAACATGACACAGACTGGTTGGGCTGAAGACTCTGTTTCTGTGCTGTATGATTCTCTGACTCTACAACCTCCTGGTCTGCCGTCTTCTATAAACTCTGTGACAAGTGAGCAAGAGCAAATTTTGACTCCCCACTTAAATGTGTAAACCTTTGAATCCCAACTGCCCTTGAAGACTAGGCCCACTCGCACCATTTCTGAGGATAATTAAGAGTCAGCTTCATTGCTGTGGGTCCAGAGTCACTTGGAGGCCAGACCAGGCAACGAGGGCAGATTTTCTTCCCTAAAGGAGGTGAACCAGATGGGTTTTTACTGAGACGCGTTATGTTCCAGGTCTGTTATTTGAATTTAAATCCCACAGTTGGGAAATTGTGGCCAGTTCTGAGCACATGTTGTCAGCACTGGTCAGTGGGAAGGGTCACAGATTCAGAATCCTCATTAGAAAGCAAGGTTTCATGCTGAAATTTATTGAAATAGAACCCTTCAACACGACGCTGGTTAAATGCATGATGGAGAGAGGATTAGAAGGTGTGGAGGGCCGAAGGGCCTGTTCCTGGGCTGTAAGGTTTCTTTGCTCTTTGTGTGGCGATGGGTTTGGATGAAATGAGGCAGGAATCGGGTTGTATGGACCATAGTACAGGCCAGTTGGGCCGAATGGCCTGCTTCCATGCTGTAAAACGCTCCACAGCAACCAGCGTGGAGGCTGAGGTAGAACCGCCATGGGAAACGGGACTGAAAAAGTATTTGATGGCGATGAGAATGGGAGGGAAGCTCAGGGTTCAAAGAAGTCAGCGCCCACGGGCCGGCAGGACAGTGTGTCGGGCTGAATGTCCTTCGTCCATGATCCTTAACTTCCAGCCACTTACCGAGACGCAGGAGGGGAAAAGCGGGACCAGATTCGGGTGAAGATCTGCCATTTTGTAAGGTAAGTGGCGCACAATAACCATGGGCTGGGGCGTCGGGAGTTTGAGGCCTTTGTAGTTTGGATTCTCAGCCTTGGGGACTGTAGAGGAATGGACGTATATCCATGGCTGCTCTTCCTAGCAGCTCAGTTGTCACGAGACAGCCGGCTGACTCTGGGATCTGTGGGAGCTAGGTGTGAGACAATCACTTCAATGTTTGGGGGGGAAGGTTGACACCCCAGAATGGTCAGCAGTGCAGGACTGGCTATGTCACAGGATGGTCCTGAGGCCAGTGCAGCTTCCCCTGACCTTGACCATCTCTGGATGGAAGGCTGTGCCCTCAACGGGTGGCACACTCCCCTCTGAGCTATCAGGTTCTGGGTTCAAGTCTGACTCTAGCCGCTAGGGCACATTGTCCGGGGGAGGGGGGAGTGGTGTCAGTTGCCACCTTAACACCCGAAACCTTCTGCCTCCCCCAGTGGGCCGTAAAGCATCCCCAACGGCAGGTCTTCAAAGAAACGCCTTGCCCAATATTTCCCCCGGCACAAAAGGTCCACTCGGCCAGCTGTGGGATCCTGCTGTGCACTTGTGGTGGCTGGCGGGTTCCAGTTCACGATGATACCCCTGCCTTGGCGGGGTAGCCTGTTAGCTTCGGGAGCTCCCGTGCCACGGGAATCGAGTTTTCCTCGGATGATCCAGGAATTGAAAAACCGGCCATGATGGCTGACTCTGAGAGGGAGGTTGTGGGATAGTCGTTACCGGGATACCATGCCGGGCAGAATGGCCCCAAACTGTCATGGAGAGAGCCTCCTTGATGGCGTGGTTGAGCAGTTGGTTGGTGTGGACCTGTGAGAGATTCATAGAACCCCTACAGTGTGGAAACAGGCCCTTCGGCCCAACAAGTCCACACTGACCCTCCCAAAGAGTAAATCACCCATACCCATATTACTCTACATTTTCCCTGATGAATGCCCCTAACGTACACATCCCTGAACACTATGGGCAATTTCCCACGAGCAGTCCACCATAACTTGCACATCTTTGGAGAAAAGCCGCACAGTCAGTCACCCGCGGCTGGAATCGAACCCGGGTCCCTGCCACTGTAAGGCAGCAGTGCTAACCATTGAGCCACTGTGCCAAGAGAGGAGAATGTGAGGGGGGTGAGGTGCGGGTGAGCAAGGACAGCACTGAAGAAGACAGGAGTTTGATCTGACTCAAAGCCCTTCCCTGCTCAACCCTCCCCCTGCAGGTGAAACTGGTTATAACCGCACTGCAGTCTGTTGGGGCTTGCTCTGAGCAAATTGGGCCTTTGGCAGCGCAGCAAAGTTTCTGCTGCATTCGGAAAATCCCAGCCTTGCGGAAATGGTAGACGTGGAGTTGGAGGGAAGGGCCGGAGGAACAGGGCCCGAGCGGGGAAGGATCCCAGTGCTGCGCTGTTCTCAAAATTGCTCTGTCCTTCCCCCAGGTACTGGATAGCACGTTATCCCATTGTGTTCACTGTGGACAGCAAACTGGAGGATGTGATGTCCCAGTTCTGGCAGTTGGCCCGAAACGAAGGCGAGGAATCTCACTGTCAGCTCATCGACACGTCCAACATGTGAGAGCGGTTTCTCTGTCACACTCAGGAATCCCCATCTCCCCCCCCGACTCCGCACCCCCTTCTGCACCCACCTAACGTCTCACCCCGCTGTCCTCAATCGCGCAAGACACAAGTGACGAGTTCAAATCCCAGTGACTAGCGTTACAGCCGGTACTGAGAGAGTGCTGCATTGTCAAAGGCTCTGTTAGATTCTCAAGTGGGCCCACGCAATCTCAGTGATGCGTTTCAAAGCAGCAGTGGTGGTTTCCTCACCAATCTCAATCCTCAGCCAACTCCACTACAAAGGTGATCATTGTCAATCCCGTTTCTGGGATCTACGCACTGTCCCCATCAAACATTCCAGCACAGGGTTGGTACAGGGTTAGATATAGAGTAAAGCTTCCTCTACACTGTCCCCATCAAACACTTCCAGCACAGGGTTGGTACAGGGTTAGATACAGAGTAAAGCTTCCTCTACACTGTCCCCATCAAACACTTCCAGCACAGGGTTGGTACAGGGTTAGATACAGAGTAAAGCTTCCTCTACACTATCCCCATCAAACACTTCCAGCACAGGGTTGGTACAGGGTTAGATACAGAGTAAAGCTTCCTCTACACTGTCCCCATCAAACACTTCCAGCACAGGGTTGGTACAGGGTTAGATACAGAGTAAAGCTTCCTCTACACTGTCCCCATCAAACACTTCCAGCACAGGGTTGGTACAGGGTTAGATACAGAGTAAAGTTTTCTTGACACTATCCCCAGGCCTGGGCAAGCACTGGGCCCATTGCTAATGAAAGCAGTTTGGACCCAGCCTCAGAGGCTGCTGAATGCTAAGGAAGGGGCTGTATTAATGGCCTACCTCACCCCGCTGGCATTTCGTCTCAGTAATTTACTGATATTTAAAGTTTTTTAACCCTCCACCCAAACCTCTTGCCAACGCATGCCCCTCACCCACCTCCAATGGCTCCTCATAGTCTCCATAGCAACACATGGAGTTGGCCCTTCCATGCCCAATCACCATTCCTGACAGAAATAGTGAATTCTCTCCTCACAAAAGCTTAGAAAAATAGCCTGCTCGTAATTTTCCTGCAAATCAGTCTACTGTTGCAACAACCCCTTAAAAGTGTCAAGCAACTGGGCCTTTAGACCTTTAACAGCAGGAACTGTTGACGCCTCTTCACATTGTGCGCACATATATTGAAACACTTGACAAAAGCGATGACAGAATGTGGCATCATGACACTGTCGACCTTTTCCCGCCTATGTGTCAACAAATCTGTTCGCGGCTTTGATTTATGGGAGTCTGAGCTCTCAGCCAATCGGTGACCCCGGGGGGAGCTGGGTCTGAGGTCAGCGCCGAAAGCGACTGTGCTAAGCTTAGGATGGAAACAAAATTTGTTGGAAACACTGGACAAGTCAAGCAGGATTAGTGACAAGGAAAAGACTCAACCCGTGTTTGCACTGCTGTGAGAGCTGCTCAAAGAGCCCAGATGACGTTTATGAGTTTTTCCGGCACTTTCTGTCATTATTTCAGATTTTCATCAGCCACAGTGTTTGTGTTTCTTACACAGTGAGTGGTTGCGATCTGGAAGGAGCCTGCGAAGGCAATGGATTCCATAGCCATTTATATAAAAAAATAAACTTGAAGTAAGGAACTGAAAAGTGCAGGGCTATGCTGAAAAAGTCGGGGAGTAGGGGCAGTTGATCTTTTGGAGTGCTAGCACTGCTGTGATGAGCTAAATGGCCACCTCTTGTGCCCGTATCATTCCCTAGTTTTGGAAAAAGGCCCCTTTTGTTTGTCATTTCTGTCAACAATTTGGATGGAAATGCGGGGGCCATGGTTCGTAAGTTTGCAAATGACATCGAAATTGGTGTGGTACAGTGGACAGTGAAGAATGTTCTCTAAGATTACAAAGGGATCTCAATCAGTTTGGCTGAGGAGTGGCAGATGGGATTTAATTTGGATAAATGTGAGGTGTTGCATATAATAAAGCAACAAGGGCAGCATTTATGCAATTACAATTAGGGCCTTGGGTAGTGTTGTAGAACAGAGGAACCTAGGGGTTCAGGTACATAATCCTTTGAAGTTTGTGTCATATGTAGACAGGCTGGTTAAGAAGGTATTTAGCACATTTGCATTCATTGCTCTGACCCTTTGAGTATCGAGGTTGGGACGCCATGTTGGGGTTGTACAGGACCTTGGTGAGGTCTCTTCTGGAGAACTGTGTGCAGTTCTGGTGCCCTGCTATAGGAAGGTGATTATTAAATGGAGAGGGTTCATAAGAGAGTTACCAGGATGTTGCTGGGACTGGGGCGTTTTGAGCTATAAGGAGAAGCTGGATAGGCTGAGAGTTCTTTCACTGGAACGTAGGAGGTTGCGGGGTGACTTTTTAGAGGTTTATAAAATCATGAGGATAATGGTTGGGTAAACAGCAGGTGTGTTTTCCCTGGAGTGGAGGATTTCAAGAATGGTGGGCATATTTTTAAGGGGAGAAGGGAAAGGTTTAAAAAAGACATGAGGGGCAATTTTTTTTACACAGAGACTGGTTCATGTGTGGGATGAACTTTCTGAGGAAGTGTTAGATGTGAGTACAGTTACAACACTTAAAAGACAGTTTGGATAAGTTCATGAATAAGTAATGTTTGGAGAGATATGGTTCAGGAGCAGGCAGGTGGGACTAGTTTAGTTTGGGATTATGGTCAGCATGGACTGGTTGGGCCGAAGGGCCTGTTTCCGTGCTATATGACTCTAAGTAAACACCAGCTCCCAGTTAATCTCAGTCAGAGTCTTTGCTGCGACACCTTCAGGTCAATATTGGAGGAGGTGTCCTGGTGTACAATTGAGCGGTAACTCTCCTCTCCTACATGCACACAGACACATGCACGAATGGACGTGGAAGTACACGCAACACGCCATCTCTAGCAACAACAAGAAACGGAAAGTCTCCCTGCTTTTCGATCACCTAGAGCCAACGGAATTGGCAGAACACCTCAGCTACCTTGAGTTTAAGTCCTTCTGCCAGTTAACGGTGAGCAGACGCTTCCTGACGGTGCGTGGGTCGATAAAGTGTCGGAGACTGGGCATTTACTGGAGGCTGGGGGGTTGGGCTTTTTCAGTTTGGGTGTGCTCCCTCCCCATTTCCAAACCCTCTGGGAGGTTTTGACAGTGAGTCCCTGCCTCTGAGTCACTGTGGACATTAGAGGATCTGCCTCAGGCTTGTCATGCTGCGCTGGACTGATCCATCATCACTGGGAGGACACAAGCCCTAAGAGCCAAGGCCAAACTAAGGCCATCTCTTCCAGTGGCCCGACTGAGGGAGTCCTGCACTGGAGGTGGACCACCTTATGGATGGGGCCGCTATCGCATGCGGGGGAGGGTAAAAGACCCCATGGCTGGCCTTTGGAGGGATTTCCCTCTCTGAAGTCCCTCAGCCAGCATCATGGGAAAAGTGGACCCCATAGGCTGTCACCATGGGATCCTGCTGTGCACCAAATTGGGTGGGCCACAGCCAATCAAGGTGCCCTGAATGCGCAAAAGGCACTCATTAAAAGCACTTTCCCTCCTGCCTTCCAGTACCTGGACTACAGGAGCTACATGGTGAGTGGGTGTGTGAGGGAGAATCCAGCGCTGGAGCATTCGGTGTCTTTGGTTAACGGGATCTCCCAGTGGGTGCAGCTGATGATTCTCAACAGGCCCACAGCAGCTCAACGAGCTGAAGTCTTCACAAAGTTCATTCACGTCGCTCAGGTAAGGATTCGGGCCTACCAACTGGTTGCTAGGCAGCCTTGCTGGGCACACTGGGGCAGGGCTCATTCTCCCTGATGATCTCACTATCGAGAATAATTATTTTTTCTTAACTCCCTGTGCTACAGCAAGTCAATTCGAATCAATTAATATCTCACAGCTCATCACACAACGAACCCTGGGCAGTCTCTCTGCTTTAGTTTTGTCTTGGAACTGGGAGATTATTTGAAACTCACAGACTAATCTGCAAGGCAGTCTTCAATAAACTGAGGACAATGGCAGAGGAATTTTCTGGGGTACCTCCTTTCCTTGTTAGCCTTAGGTTTTTTTTCTCATTCTGCTGAGCCCTGTCTATGGTTGCAGAATCATCGAGTCATACAGCACAGAAACAGACCCTTCGGCCCAACCAGTCCATGCCGACCATAATCCCAAACTAAACTAGTCCCATCTGCCTGCCCCTGGCCCATCTCCCTCCAAATCTTTCCTATCCATGAACTTAGCCAAATGTCTTTTAAACATGGTAACTGTACCCACATCCACCACTTCCTCTGAAAGTTCATTCCACACACCAACCACTGTCTGTGTTGAAGCTGCCCCTCACGAGTTTCTTAAATCTTTCTCCTCTCACCTTAAAAATATGGCCCCTAGTTTTAAAATCCCCCTCCCTAGGGGAAAAAATAAACACCTGCCATTCACCTTATCTCATGATTTTATAAATCTTTAGTTGGTCACCCCTCAACCTCCAATGAAAAAACATTCCCAGCATTTCCTTATAACTGATTCCTGACGAGTGCCCGAAATGTCGGTTCTCCTGCTCCTCGGATGCTGCCTGACCTGCTGTGTTTTTCCAGCACCACTCTGAACTTGACTCTGATCTCCAGCATCTGCAGTACCCACTTTCACCTTATAACTCAAACCCTCCATCCTGGTAAATCCCTTCTGAATCTACTCCAATTGAATAATATCCTTTCCATGGCAGGGAAACCGTGTTCTGTTTCTGCACCCCCGTCCCCTTCCCTTCCCCTGCCTCCCTCCACCCCACAACTATACCTGATCACATCAACCTACCCTTCTTATACCCTCCTCGCCAGTTTATCTAGCCTCCCTTTCTCGTTCTCTATAAAATGGCCGTCGTAATTGAAAATTAGCCACTCCAAGCGCTCTGACCCAGCTACTCTCTGGGGGAGACAGTTCTCTTGAATTCCTGACTGGATTTACTAGGTACTAATATCGATGGTCCCCCATTCTAGTCGGCTGCACGCGTCTATTTTCTATTCTCTTGTGGGATGTGGGCATTTATGCCCATCCCTCATTGGCTCTCTGGTCCATTTTAGAGTCAGCTACACACAGGTTTAGAATCACGTGAAGACCAGACTGGTTAAGGATGGCAGATCTAAGTCCCACAAAGGTGGAGTGAATGGATTTTTATAATGGTCACCTTTTGACTTCAACGACGTTTAATTCCGATTTTTTAAGAGTTGAGTTGAATTTTCACTTTCACCGGTTGCCATGGTGGAACTTTTACACCAAAACAGAAAAGCAAAAGGCCATTCGGCCCCTCGAGCCTGTTCCGCCATTCAACAAGATTACGGCTGATCGTCCAATTCAATCCCTCTAATTTTTTTTAGATTAGATTAGATTACTTACAGTATGGAAACAGGCCCTTCGGCCCAACAAGTCCACACCGATCCACCAAAGCGCAACCCACCCATACCCCTTACCTAACACTACGGGCAATTTAGCATGGCCAATTCACCTGACCCGCACATCTTTGGACTGTGGAAGGAAACCGGAGCACCCGGAGGAAACCCACGCAGACACGGGGAGAATGTGCAAACTCCACACAGTCAGTCGCCTGAGTCAGGAATTGAACCCTGGTCTCTGGCGCTGTGAGACAGCAGTGCTAACCACTGTGCCACCGTGCCGCCTGTCCCCTCTTTCTCTCTTTAGCCAGAAGAAGTCAATCTAACTCCTTCTTGAAAACATTCCATGTTTTGGACTCAACCACTTTCTGTGGGAGTGAATTCCAAAGGTTCCCCACCCTCTGGGTGAAGACATTTCTCCCCATTTCAGTCCTAAACTCCACTCAGTCCCCGTATCCTTCAACTGTAACCCTCTGGTTCCGGACTGTCTGGTCATCAGGAACATCCTTCTCTATTTCGCCCAGTGGATCTTTCAAATGTTCGAATCCCGTGTGGCCCCACGGCATTTGTCCAAACCTTCGGTTTACCAATCCGGGCGTTACCACCCTGCCCCCACAATCTCACTGTAGAAACAGTACAAACATTTTCTCTAAATGCACCCAATCAAACTCTTTTTGAGTCCTAAAGACCGAGAGTTAAATAGCACAGAAACCCTTCTGTCCAATTCATCCAGATATCCTAAATTAATCCCATCCCATTTGCCAACACTTGGCCCAATTTCCTCTAAACCCTTCCTATTCATATACCCATCCAGATACCTTTTAAATGTCACAATTGTCCCAGCCTCCACCACTTCCTCTGGCAGCTCATTCCATACACGCACCACCCTCTGCGTGAAAAAGTTGCCCCTCAGGTCCCTTGTAAATCTTTCCCCTCTCACCTTAAACCTATGTCCTCTAGTTTTGGACTCTCATACCCTTCGAAAAAGCTTTAACACCCTATCCATGCCCCTCATGATTTTATAAACCTCTATAAGGTCACCCCTCAGCCTCCGACGCTCCAGGGAAAACAGCCCCAGGCTGTTCAGCCTCTCCCTGTAGCTCAAACCGTGGCAACATCCTTGTAAATCTTTTCTGAACCCTTTCAAGTTTCACATCTTTCCTCTTGCAGGGAGACCAGATTTTGTACATAGTATTTTCGTGAAGGCACTTTTACATTTTGACATTAATAGATCTCTAGACTGTTCAGTCCTTCCTGATTTCATAACCTCTTAATCTGGCATCGTCCTTGTAAATTGTTCATACCTTCACCTGCTTTTTGTGACACAGGGAGAGCAGAAATGTGCTCCCTTCTCCAAGATAAGCTCACCTCCTTACAGTTCTAGCAAACAGGAAATGAACTCCTGGGTCCTACTGCTCCCCTTTTGTGACATTATTCATCTCCATTGCCGTTCCCAGTCAGTTGTGCCCCAGTACCCCTCAACTACTCAACCTTCAAATCTTAATCCCACAGCACGTTCATTAATAACCACTTATCAATGATCATTTTTCTGTCTCTGCTATACTTGACTGGTCTGACCTACACGTGACTCCAGTCCCACAGCAATAACTGCCCTCTGAAATAGCCACTCCTGTGCTCAAGGGCAGTTAGGGATGGGCAACAAATTCTGGGCCTTGCCAGTGAGACTCATGTCCCATGAAGACATAAAAAACAAAAACGATAATGCATTTTGATCCAATCTCTGGGATTTAGTGGGATGCACTTACATCCATAGAATCACCATCGTGTGGAAACAGGCCATTCAGCCCAACGAGTCTACATCGACCCTCTGAAGGGCATCCCACCCAGATCCACCCCCCTGCAATGCCCATGGCTAACACACCTAGTCTGCACATCCCTGAACACTCTGGGCAATTTAGTCCAGCCAATCCACCCTAACCTGCACATCCCTGGATTGTGGGAAGAAACCGGAGTAAATGAGGAGAACTCCAAGTATTATGGTCAGCCAAGGGTGGAACTGAACCTGGGTCCCTCACGTTGTCAGGCAGTAGTTGCTAGCCACTGAGACACCATGTCAATCAGAAGCCTGGGCTAATAATCCTGGGAACGTCAGTTTGGAATCTCACTGCAGGTGGCTAGTCAAATTTGAATTCCGGATGAGAGAAAAAGATAATCTAATGGTAAACAGAAGGCCATCATCAAATTGTCGTAAAAACCCACCCGGTTCACCAGCGTCCTGAAGGGAAGGAAGTCTGTCATCCTTACCCGGTCTGGCCTATACATGACACCAGATCCACAATAGACTGGTTTATTCTGAACTGGCCTTATAAATGGTTGAATAAGCCATTCAATTCAAGGACAAATAGACACTGGCAAGACATGATGGTGAAAGCCAGATGGTAATAAAGGAGCAAAGCTAGTGACTAAGATGTGACCTAGCCAGTTATTGCTGTGGGACTGGAGTCACGTGTAGGTCAGGCCAGTCAAGTATAGCAGAGACAGAAAAATGACCATTGATAAGTGGTTATTAATGAACGTGCTGTGTGATTAAGATTTGAAGGTTGAGTAGTTGTGGGGTACTGGGGCACAACTGACTGGGAACGGCAATGGAGATGAATAATGTCACAAAAGGGGGAGCAGTAGGACCCAGGAGTTCATTTCCTGTTTGCTAGAACTGTAAGGAGGTGAGCTTATCTTGGAGAAAGGAGCACATTTCTGCTCTCCCTGTGTCACAAAAAGCAGGTGAAGGTATGAACAATTTACAAGGACAAAATGGAGGACCAGTTTCCAATTATCATGTTGTTTTCATGTTCCTTTTTTCTAACCCCCCGTCTCTTGGTGTCCACACTTGATGACAGAATGAAGAAAGGTGAAAGGTGAAAGGTGAATGGTGGTGGGGGCCTCTTTAAAACCCGAGTGTCCTGTTTGGGCTCACCTTCCGCATTTGAGCCGTTTGATGTTCCTCATTGCCTTCTTCTTGCCTCACAGAAACTGCGGTTACTCCAGAACTTTAACACTCTCATGGCAGTGATCGGAGGCCTCTGTCACAGCGCCATTTCCCGGCTCAAGGAAACCAGCTCCTACCTCTCTCAGGATGTCACCAAGGTCTGTCCTCTTTACTCATGCCTCTGTCTCTCTCTCTCTCTCGCTCAGTTGGGCCATGCTGCTGTGCAGAGGGACCTGGGTGTCCTTGTCTATGAATCACAGAGGGTTGGTCCGCACGTACAACATATAATTAGGAAGGCAAATGGAATTTTGTCCTTCATTGCTAAAGGGATTGAGTTTAAAAGCAGGGAGGTTATGTTGCAGCTGTACAGGCTGTGAGGAGGCCACACTTGGCGTACTGTGTGCAGCTTTGATCTCCTTCCTTGAGAAAGGATGGACTGGCACTGGAGGGCGTGCAGGGGAGGTTCACTAAATTGATTCCAGAGTTGAGGGGTTTGGCTTATGAGGAGCGACTGAGTAGATTGGGATTATATTCATTGGAATTTAGGAGAATGAGGGGGGTGTCTTATAGAAACATATAAAATTATGAAGGGAATGGATAAGGTAGAGGTAGAGAGGATGTTTCCACTGACAGGCGAGACTAGGACAAGAGGGCATAGCCTCAAGATTAGAGGGAGCAGATTTAGGACTGAATTGAGAAGGAACATCTTCACTCAGAGGGTTGTGAATCTATGGAATTCCTTGCCCATTAAAGTAGTTGGCGCTACTTCAGTAAACGCTTTTCAAGCGAAGGTAGATTTTGTTTTGAACAGTAAAGGAATTAAGAGTTGGAGTGAGAGGGTGGCTAAGTGGAGCTGAGTCAATGAGAGGCTCGGCCATGATCTTATTGAACGGTGGAGCAGGCTGGAGGGGCCAGACGGCCTACTCCTGCGCTGAGTTCTTAGGGTGTTACGTTTATTTTTGGCTCCATCTGACTCTGAGATGCTGAGGGATCTGTAAGACCTGAGGCAGCAGGAGATTCGGAAAATAGAAGCAGAAAATAGAATAGAAGCAGCTAAAAGAAGGAAAAGATGGGATAGGTGAACTACTTCCATTGGTTAGGGATTCTCGAAGGAAGAGCATAGCCTGAGAACTCGGACCGTTCAGGAAAGACGTTACGAAGCACTTCCACACACCAAGGGTGGTAGATGCTTGGAATTCCCTTCCACAAGTGGTAGTGGACACTGGATCGGTTGCTAATTTTAAATCTGAAGTGAATAAATTGTTGTTAAGACACAGGAAGGGATGCAGGCCAAGAGCAGGTATATGGAGTTAGGCCGCTGATTCGCCGTGATCTCAATAAATGGTAGTACAGACTCGAGGAGGTGAATGGCCTACTCCTGTTGCTATGTCCTCCAGAGAATCTCAGCGGGGAGAAAGAGAGGTCAACATTCAGGAGCCGACGTAGGACCATCAGGCCTAGTCCGCCATTCAGTGAGATCATGGCTGATTTGATGTCGTCCTTTCAGTGGCAGCCTGGAATGTTGGGCTGGATTGGAACAGATTCTGAGACTCTTGCTCACATTCCCGGTGGCATTGAACTGGGAGAAGGTTGGGAGCAGCAATCCCCACATCCTTCACTCCCGGCCTGTGGGGGTTGGGCATTCCCTGGTTCCCGAGGAGCAGGAGAATCAACGTTTCAGGTCAGAGCCCTTCATCAGGAGCCTAACCGAAACGTTGATTCTCCTGCTTCTCGAGTGCTGCCTGACCTGCTGTGCTTTTCCAGCGCCACACTCTCGACTCTGATCTCCAGCATCTGCAGTCCTCACTTTCTCCCGAGTTGCCCACAAGCTCTGCGGAGTCCACGAGCTTAGCCAGGACTTTGTGACTCCCCATCTCTTAGAGGAATCATGAACCGTAAACTTAATGATGGCTTTGAGAGGCCTCATGTCCTTCCGCCAACCCGTGCCCTCCCATGAACCTTCAACAGTGAGTCGTTCCCCCCTGGAACAACCCAGGGCACATCCATACTCATTCTCCCGTATCTGCCCTGTGCCCGAAATAATGAACGGGATAGTAACAACGGTATGTGTGGGACGTTTTAAACAGAAAGCCACTCATAATTCTCCCTAAAAAGAAACTGAGACCACAGCTACCCAATGAGACTCTCACTCAGCCAGACCTCTGAGGTAGCAGGATCAGAAACTATGAGGACTTGATACTTTCATATATTGTGTAAAAAAAATCCGTCCATTGACAAAAAAAATTATGAAGCCATCATTGGAGCAATGTGTTCCCTTCAGTGCATCGTTTTCAGTCATGTAAGAACTTGATGGATGTCTAGACTCCCAGCCATGCCTCATTATCTACATACAGGTGGATGTTGCGTTCCTGTGTGACCCTCTGCAATACAAAAATCTCTCAATAACAAATACACTTGAAATGTGTAATTGCGCAATAGGTTACACATACTTTAAAAGTTCGCATTTTTTAAAAATTGTTCCCCAACTGCGTTACCGCCAAAGTGCGTTGACGAAATGCACGTTAATGGAGAACAGCCTGTACACCCTCACTGAGTTCATATATGGTCACCTATACAAGACACAGAGACCACTCGTTACCTTGGACACTTACCATATCGGGTTTCTCTGCTTTCAGGCATGAGAGAAAGAGAGTTGAAATGCATGCTTAATTAGCAGCAGCGGTATTGAGGGGCATGGTGGCTCAGTGATTAGCACTGCTGCCTCACAGCGCCAGGGACCTGGGTTCAATTCCATCCTCAGGCAACTGTCTGGATGGAGTTTGCACGTTCTCCCCGTGTCTGCGCGGGTTTCCTCCCACAATCCAAAAATGTTCAGCCTGGGTGGATTGGCCAGGATAAATTGCCTGCAGCATGCAGAGTAGGTGGGTTAGCCATGGGAAGTGCAAAGGTTAGAGTGGGTCCGGGCTTATGCCCGAGATGTTGACTCTCCTGAACCTCGGATGCTGCCAGGTTTTCCAGCACCGCACTCTCGACTTTCTCCTGGGTCTGGGTGGGATGCTCTTCGGAGAGTTGGTGCCCTGTTTCCACACTGATTATGAGTAGGGGATGGTTATAGTTTCTGTTGGCCCAGTCTCTAATAATCGGTCTCTGACCCTGATAATGTTCTTCTCTCCCTTCATCACAGACATTGAATGAAATGACAGAGCTTCTGTCCTCCTGCAGTAACTATAGCAACTATCGGCGGGTCTTCAGTGAATGCACTGGTTTTAAAATCCCCATCCTTGGGGTCCACCTGAAGGACCTGGTCTCCCTGAATGAAGCCCTGCCGGACTATATTGAGGATAAGAAGATAAACCTGAACAAGCTGCAGCAGCTGTACAGTCGCATCCTGGAGCTGATCCAGATCCAGGGCAGTACGCCACCCTTCGAAGCGAACAAGGACCTTGTCCATCTGCTGACGGTGAGTCGATCCCGCAAGCCTTGGATGGGAATGGGAATGAATAATGGCCAGACCCAACTAACCCTGAACAGGATCAATCTCTGAAGCTGTCTGTGACTTCTATCGTTAAATATCAAAGTATTTCTCCAAGGGTTTGGCCACCAGTCCAAGTATCTCAGAAAGGGCCTTCCCAGGAAAGTGATGGCCAAATGGTATTATCGCTGGATTATTAATCCAGAGGTACAGGTAATGTTCTGGGCTTGATTCCTGCCGTTATGGAATTTGAATTCAATTTTAGAATCAAATCTGGAGTTAAGAGTCTGATGACTGGGGTGATGTGGTGGCTCAGTGACTAGCACTGTTGCCTCACAGGGTCCCAGGTTCAATTCCAGCCTCGGGGTGACTATCTGTGTGGCGTTTGCATGTTCTCCCTGTGTCTGTGTGGGTTTCCTCCGTTATCATTATGCCCTCTAGTTTTGGACTCCCCTACCCTTGGCTAGTCACCTTAGCTACACTCCTCATGATATTATAAACCTCTATAAAGTGATCCAGTCCAAAGATGTGCAGGGTAGGTGGATTGGCCATGCTAAATTGCTTGTAGTGTCCAGGGTTGTGCAGGCTAGGTGGGTTAGCCATGGGGAATGCAGGGGATAGGGTGGGTCTGGGTGGGATGCTCTTCAATGGGCCAAGTGGTCTGCTTCCACACTTCTCAATGACTATCAAACCACAGTTAATTGTTGGGGAGTAACCCATCTGGTTCACTAAAGTTCCTCAGGGAAGGAAATTTGCCATCCTTAGCTGATCTGGCCTACATGTGACTCCAGACCCACGGCGATGTGTTTGACCCTTAACAGCCCTCTGGGTAATTGGGAATGAGCAATAAGTGGCCAGTGATGCCCACATCTGGGTGAATAAATCAAAAGACTATCTAATGACACTCCTGTGAGGCACCTTGGCATTATGGACTAGACTAAACCCCCTCAAAATATTCAGAGGATAGCCTGAACCCTGACCTTTTCTTATCTTAAAGGCAAATTTAAGGAGTTGCTTTCCAAATTCAATTGGCCAAACTACTGGATTAAAACAAAACACGTTTTATTCATCCACCGTCACCAAAAATACAACAAAATAATGAAGGAATTCACATTTTTGGAACACTTAATAGAATAATAGATACAATAACTAATACTAATTAACTGTCCCAATATAGTAACATCTCATAAACACACCCCCTTGGCGAAGAGGCAAACTCAGAAAAGCAGAACTGGCTCACACACGATTCCCATCGCAGGAAAGGAAGGTCCAGCTTTTGGTGTAAACAAGAGAGGAGGAAAAAATATCTTCCACTTCTTCAAGACCCCAACCACAACTGCTGAAAGCTAAAACTACAAATCCTGGCTCTCTGTGGGAGCTTGATGCCACCCAGCCAGGCTGCTTCTATTGTTCCAGCTTTAAACCAAACCCTCACAATATGTTTACGCTAGTAGACTGTTTGTCACCTCTGCCTTAAAAGCTATCTTTTAAAAAAAGGACAAATATACTTTGTAAATCCATAGTATCATAGAGTCATAGAGGTGTACAGCACAGAAACAGACCCTTCAGTCCAAGAGCTCTTAAGGATAGTGGAATCAAGGGTTATGGGGATAAGGCAGGAACAGGATACTGATTGAGGATGATCAGCCATGATCATAATGAATGGTGGTGCTGGCTCCAAGGGCAGAATGGCCTACTCCTGCACCTATTGTCTATAGTCTATTGTCTAACCCGTCCATGCCAACCAGATATCCCAACCCAATTTAGTCCCACCTGCCAGCACCCAGCCCATATCCCTCCAAACCCTTCCTATTCATATACCCGTCCAGATGCCTTTTAAATGTAGCAATTGTACCAGCCTCCACCACTTCCTCTGGCAGCTCATTCCACACACGTACCACCCTCTGGGTGAAAAATCATCACAAAGGAGATACAGACTTTGCAATGTTGGTCCCTTCTGTCTGAATCTGCGGGCATCCGAAAGAAAGATTCCGAGTAAAAAGCACAGCATCAGTGGGCACTACGTTGTGAGGTGGCGAAGGCTAATTTTGTACCGACTGGAAACGGAGTGGGTCTGGGTGAAGAATCAAACTGGGCTCTTGAGATGATGTTTCTGAGCTTCCCGAAAGAGTCAAATGTGAGACTGGTCTGAAACACCAACATTACACCAAAAGAATCCTTGAGTTGCAAAACGCCATTGAAAATAGAAACCTGGATAGAAAGTGATAGAGAAACTCAGCAGGTCTGGCAGCATCCGTGGAGAGAGAAACAGGGTTAATGTTTGGAGTCCTCACCTGGCTCCTCTTCAGCACTGAAGACAGAAATGCTATGGTTTTATAATAACAAAAAAGAGGCAGGGGATTGGGTGGAGTGACAGGTCGAGAGAGGTTCAGTGAAAAAGATGGAATAGAACAAAATTCAAAGGGATTGCTGGGGGCAGGATTGGACGGTTTGAGCTATAGGGAGAGGCAAAATCAAAAGTAGAAATTGCTGGAAAAGCTCAACAGGTCTGGAGCACCTGTGGAGAAAAATCTGTTAATGTTTCGGGTCCAGTCACCTTCCCTTAGATTGTTAGACTGGGATTTCTTTCCCCTGGAATGTGGGAGGCTGAGGGGATAGGGATTTATAAAATCATGACGGGCATGGATAGAGTGAATAGCCAAGGTCTTTTTCCCAGGATAGGAGAGTTCAAAACTAGAGGGCATAGGTTTAAGGTGAGAGGGGAAAGGTTTAAAAGAGACCTAAGGGGCAACGTTTTCACCCAGAGGGTGGTACGGGCATGGAATGAGCTGCCAGAGGAAGTGGTGGAGGCTGGTACAATTGCAACATTTAAAAGGCATCTGGGCAAGTACATGAATAGGAAGAGTTTGGAGGGATATGAGTCAAACACAGGTAAATGGGACTAGTTTAGTTTGGGAAACCTGGTCAGCATGGATGAGTTGGGCCGAAGGGTCTGTTTTGGTGCTGTATGACTCTATGACTGCAGCTTGGTTTGGGGTAAGGGTTAATGGCAGAGTAAATCATAGAATCGTACAACCTCTACAGTGCAAACGTAGACCGTTCAGCCTATTGAGTCTGCACTGACCCTCCAAAGATCATCCCACCCCCTACTTTATCCCCACATTTCCCGGGGTTAATCCACCCAGCATGCACATCCCTGAACACTATGAGCATTTTAGCATGGCCAGTTCACCCTAACCTGCACATCTTTGGACCATGGAGCACCTGGAGGTAACCCACACAGACACAGTGGAGGGGTAGGAGGTGGACAGCTCCATGTAGGAGCTGAAAGTGTGGAGTCAAGATCAACTCTGGCGCTAGGGGAGTAAATAAAATAGTCTAGAAAGGAGAAAGGAAGTTGAAAGTCTGCAGTGTTGAGTCAAGAGGGCTGTGAATCGGTAAGTTGCTGAATGATAAAATCAGTCTCACTTTCAACGGAGGCTGGGAACTGAGATTCCAATTAGTGATAGCCAACTGGAGAAATCTGAAGAGAAGGGTATCACCCTGTTCAACACAGTCAACATCTAGGCCTTCAGCTTGGACCCCAATGGGGTTAGTCTATGGGCAAGTACCCAGAGCATCAGAAGAAGGGAAATGTCATATTTAACTTACCGCTGTCCGTCTTAAATAGGGAGATAACAGGGTTGGATGCAGGATGGGGTCCATCACAATTTTGGGTTTGGTTTCGGATTCAGGCACTTCCCGGATGGACATTAGACAAGTGTCTCTATATGTCAGGAAAGGGGCCTTTTATAGACCGGGACTGGGGAGGGGAGGGTGGGGAGGGGATGATGTTGGCAAGTAGGACTGTCCATCGTGCACCAATGAGTGGGAGTGACTACATCGCCCTACAGAGAGCCAGCACAGCCTTGACGGGACGAGTGACCTCCTTCTAAATGGTAATGACTCAATTACTCATGACCCATTGACCAATATTTTATCATCGTGATCATCTAAATCCATTGAAGTGTTGTCGTAATTGGCACGGTCTTGGTGATAAACTATTGGTCAACGGCTCATGAGTAATTGAATTCTCAGAAGCAGGTATTAGGGAAACCCCAACTCTGAGTCACAGCAGTGGGTTCTAAGAGAGGTGACCAACACTTTGGGCAGATAGATAGACTTTAAGGAGGATCAGAGAGGCGCAGGGTTTTAACTGGCTGAAGGGACTGCCACCAACAGTGGGGCGGTGAAAACCGGGAATAGTTTGAGGACTGAACCCTGGTTTCTTGCAGAGTTGTCGAGCAGGGATACCTTACACACAGAGTGAATGAGGAATAAGGCTTTTGAGAACTTTATAAATGGACGCTTTCCTGTCTGAGGTATTGCAAGAGAGAGTTAGCAAAAGGCTTACCCAGTATAACATCAAAGGATACTGCATGACCCAAATCTGTAACTTACAAACTGGCAAATGGAGTATAATGTGGGAAAATGTGAATCGGTTCAGCTTAGAAGAGGGAACAAATGAACAGGGTATGATTTAAAAGGAGAGAAAGCTGCAGCCCAAAGGGACTTGGGGATGGAGGGGGGAACTTGTACGTGAAACTCAGAAAGCCAGCAGCACAAAGGTACAGCAGGGAATCAGGAAGGATCATGGGACGTTGACCCTTATTTCATGGACATTGGAGTAGAAAGGTTGTGCAGGTTAGGAGCATTGGCCATGGGAAATGCAGGGTTACAGAGATGGGCCAGGCCTGTGAGTCTGGTTGGGATGCTGATTGGATGGTCAGTGAGGTCTCAACGGGCCGAACGGCCTGCTTCCACACTGTAGGGATTCTGAATCTTGTGTTTGGACAGGAGCCAGTGTAGGTGAGGGAGCAGAGGGGAGAGGTGAGAGGGGAGAGGTGAGAGGGGAAAGAGACGCACTCTGAGGTAAGACAGAGCAAACTGAACCTCGGGTAACCTGAGGGTTATTCAGGATAAAATGTGAGATACCAACGTGTGGGGGGTGTGGGGGAGGGGGGAGGTGTTGGTATAGTACATTTTGGAGGCAATGAAGGCAGAGATAGTCAACCTGATGTGATCTGAACCAATCAGAAATCTCTCAAAGACACAGTCAGTTCCCACTACAGCAGCCAGCAACTTTGAAACAAAAACAGGAATTGCTGGGGAAACTCAGCAAGTCTGGCAGCATCTGGGGGGGGGGAAGAGAGAGAAAGCTCTTCATCAGAACTCATGATCGCTGAACCCGAAACATTAAGTCTGCTTACTGCCCACAGATGCAGTCAGTTCTGGACGTTCTCTACTCCCTGGGAAGACAGGAATTATCACACGCACACACACACACACACACACACACACACACACACACACACATACACACACACATACACACACACACACACACATACACACACACACGCACACACATACACACGCACATACATACACACACACACACATACACACACACATGCACACACATACACACACACACATACATACACACACACACACACATACATACACACACACACGCGCACACATACACACACACACACACACACACACACACACACACACACACACACACACACACACACACACACAGCTGTGCTGCTGTGCTGGGTTTTTTGATCTGTGCAAAAACCTGGTCATTTCTCTCATTGTTCTGACATTTCTTTCAGTTATCACTCGATCTTTACTACACTGAAGATGAAATCTATGAGCTGTCCTACGCAAAGGAACCAAAAACTCACCGAACTGTGGTAAGGAAACATGACGCGGTTCATCACAGTTATCACAGAGAACCCTATCGCTTGGAGATTCGGCAGTGGTTTTCCCAGTCATGGAATCATACAGCACATAAACAGACTCTTCGGTCCAACTCATCCATCCCGAACAGATATCCTCCCCCTTGAACGGTCAAGGTCTTTTCCCCAGGGTATGGGAGACCAACTCGAGAGGGCATAGGTTTAAGGTGAGGGGGAAAAGATTTAAAAGGGATGTAAGGGGCAGCTTTTTCACTCAGAGGGTGGTGGGTGTATGGAATGTGCTGCTAGAGGAAGTGGTACAATTAAAAGCTCTCTGGATGGGAACACTACTCGGGAGGCGTTAGAGGGATATGGGCCAAATGCTGGCAAATGGGACTAGATTAATTTAGGATATCTGGTTGGCATGGATGAGTTGGACCGAAGGGTCTGTTTCTGTGCTGTATATCTCTGTGACTCAACCCTGGGGGAAAAGACTTTGTCTATTTATCCTATCCATGCCCCTCATAGTTTTATAAACCTCAATGAGGTCACCCCTCAGCCTCCGATACTCCAGGGAAAACAGCCCCAGCCTGTTCAGCCTCTCCCTGTAGCTCAAACCCTCCAACCCTGGCAACATCCTTGTAAATCTTTTCTGAACCCTTTCAGGTTTCGCAATGTCTTTCCTAGTGCAGGGAGACCAGAATTGAACGCAGAGTTCCAAAACCTGTTGAAATTGAGCAAGAAGCCCTCAGCCTGGAGTTTCTAACTGTCTGCTTCATTAATGTCCCAAAGAACATCAGAACTAGGATCAGGAGTAGGCCATTCAGCCCTTCAGGCCTGCCCCGCTCTTTAATACAATCAAGGCTGATCTCATCTCGGCCTGAACTCCACTTTCCGGCCTGTTCCCATTCAGCCCATTACTAGTTAACAATCTGCCTGTCTCCTGCTCCTAAATTTACTCCCAGCAGCCCACCTCCCTGTGAGGGAGTGAGTTCCACAGCTCCACAATCCTTTGAGTGAAATCATTCCTCCCCATCTCAGTTTTAAATCTGCTCCCTCCTTCTCCCAAAACACTGACCTCTCGCTCTGTCTTGCTCTGCTTGAGGTAACATCTTCTCATGTGTCACCCACCATGAGCAACTTGCGTCCCTCAATTAGATCGCCTTTTGTTCTTCTAAACTCCAGAGAGTATGGGCCTAAACTGCTCAATCTCCCTTCATAAGACCAACCACTCACCTCTGGAGGTAAGGCAGAAACTCACCACCTTCAACTATATGTGACTCCAGATCAATTACGCCAAAGTGGTTGAGTCTTAAGTGCCCTCTGAAATGGCCGAGCAAGTCGCTTGGTTCAGGGAGGGTTAGAGATGGGAAACAAATGTGGGCACTGCCAGTCATGCCCACATCTCATGAAGGAACGAGAAAGGACTCCATGTGCAATGTTAGACTTGGCAAGTGTGGCACTGTTTGAATGAGTAATGTCAGAAAATACAGCAGACGGTTAGATTCCCGACAGTGTGGAAACAGGCCCAACAAATCTACACTGACGCTCCGAAGAGTAACCCACCCAGACCCATTCCCCTCTGACTAATGCACCTAACACTATGGGCAATTTAGCATGGCCGATTCACCAGACCTGCACATCTTTGGATTGTGGGAGGAAACCCACATAGACACAGGGAGAATGTGCAAACCCCACACAGGCAGTCGCCTGAGGCTGGAATCGAACCTGGGTCCCTGATACTGTGAGGTAGCAGTGCTAACCACTGAGCCACCGCACCACCCATTAGAACGGGTCCTCTTCCTCTGCACTGTTCCTCTGACTTGCATTGTTAGCTAACCTCCCAATAAGTCCCACTTACTAGGAAGCTCCGAGCTTCTCTTGTCTCTCTTCAGTTAACACATTCTCAGCTAGCGACACAGATGAAACTGTCTTACCATCGACAGGGATAATTGGGCAGAGGTGGGAAAATGGGCCACAATCATTCCAGAACAGGCTGGAGGGGCCTGGTGACCTACTCTGAACGTCCAAGAGAAATGACCAAGGGGATTATAGCCAGCAAATGATTGAATACAATTCCCAGACCCAGCATAGCATATTTTTCAAGATGTCTTCTTGATTTCTTCACAGCTCCTGTATTTGACATATTAACCTTATCTTTGGCTCAACCCAGCATTCGAAATCACTGTGCGTCGCTGGTCGGTCTTGGAATTGTATTCAATCATTTGCTAGACATAAATCTCTCAATTATTTCTCCTAGAATTTAGAATTTAAGAAATAGGAATCAGAGTAGTCTGTAGGCCTTGAGACTGTTCTGATCTGATTGAGGCCTTCCCTCCATTTTCCCTCATTCCATGACAATCAAGAGTTCTAACATATGTTTCTGGGAAAAAAAATAACACATTCAGCAGATTTTTTTTAAAAATACATTGAAATTCAAAATGACAGAAAGCGGAATTGGTTTCAGCGTTTCTCCATCCAGCGTGTTCCACTCTGAGGTACCTCAGAATGGTCAGTGTGGACTCGATGGGCTGAATGGCCCGCTTCCACACTAGAGGGATTCTATTGTTCTATTTACTGTGGAGATTCCTCATCTGACGTATAGCCCCAGGGTGGAGAGAGTGGGAGTAGAGGGAGGGGTGGGGAGGACTACTGATGTGACACGGACAGTCCACACAGCTTCCCAACCCCTTGGTGCGCTGCAAGATGGCTGAACGGGTTCAGGCCTCCTCGGTCGACCAGCTACCGTCGAGTGAAGCTTTCACCTGTTTCCATTCTATTCCAGTCAGTGTCCCCCTGCAAGCCACCGGTGGTAGTTGACTGGGCCTCCGGGGTGGCACCAAAGCTCGATGCCGTGACGGTCAGTAAGCATGTCCAGCAGATGGTGGACGTAAGTACATCTGCATCATGTCAGCCTAAACCGCTCAGATCAGGGTCAAGAGGAGCTGGGGTCGGGTGCACTGGAACGACGCCAAGGTCCCAGCTGGCATTCTGTTGGCCGTGGTGACGGGTATGGGGGTGCCAGTGAGAGTGTGACAGGCCGTTAGCACTTCACTGGGTGTAGATGATCACATTAGGGAGAAACGGTGTGGGGTGGGCGAGTTGAGGGGATTGAGCAGGTCAGCCATGACTTTGCCTGTTTGGCCATGTGGGTGGAAGGTGGGTTAGACTGGACAGAGAGGGTAGGTTAAGGAGTGTTTGGATTTGGGTGTGCTAAGGCAGGTTAATGGTAAGTGGCATTAGCGAGTGTCATATCCCCCTTACAGAAGGGCCAGGCAATCACCATCTCTAACAACTGCCTCCCCTTGGCATCACCAACATAGCCCGCTATCAACACTCCAGGGGCTACCGATGACCTGCACTGGATAAGTCATACTGTGGCCCCAAGACCAGGTCAAACCTACAGCCAGTAACTCACCTCCTGAGCCTGTCCACCATCTGTGAGGCACAAGTCAGGAGGGTGAGGGAATACTCCCCACTTGCCCCTGGATGGGGGCAGCTCCAACAACACTCAAGAAGCCCGACACCATCCAGGAAAAAGCAGCCCCTGCTTAATCGGGACCACACCCACAAGCATCCCCTCCCCCCACCACCGACGCTCAGTTGCAGCAGGGTGTACCATCTACAACTCACCAAAGACCCTCAGGCAGCACCTTCCAAACCCACGGCCACTTCCATCTAGAAGGACAAGGGCAGCAGATACATGGGAATACTACCCCCTGCAAGTTCCCCTCCAGGCCACTCACCATCCCGACTTGGAAATATATCGCCGTTCTTTCAGTGTCGCTGGGTCCGAATCCTGGAATTCTCTCCCACAGGGCATTGTGGGTCTACCCACAGCACACGGACTGCAGCGGTTCAAGATGGCAGCTCACCCCCACCTTCTTGAGGACAGTTAAAGTCAAGCGATAAACTTTGGTCAAGACTACAATGCTCTCATTCCAAGAATGAATGAAATAAATAATATGAAAGTTTAGTGAGTTCTTTTTGGAGGTGAAATTGGGTGGGGTAAGGTGGTAACACTCTAGATTCGGTTGAGAGAGTTGGCTGGGTGAGAAATTGTTGATGACAGAGAGAGATTGCTTTGAGTCTGTGATATGAAACATGGATATGGATATGGGTTGGTTGTTTTGCTGGTCGATGGGTTTGCATGTTGGGGTATATATTGGGGAAGCAGGGCTCCGTCTACAAGGAGAAACCCTGTTGGACAGATTATTACAGCTTTTTAAAGGCATTTAGATGGGGATATGAATAGGAAGGATTTCGGGGGATATGGGCCAAGTGCTGGGAAATGGGACTAGATTGGGTTGGAAGATCTGGTCAGCATGGACAGGCTGGACTGAAGGGTCTGTTTCCGTGCTGTCCATCTCTATGACTCAGAGATGGGTTGTTGGTATATTATTACTGGCTGGCATTTCCAGCATGGGGGAAGACCAGAGATGCGTCTGACCACGGACTCCAGCTTCATTTGTGATCGAACTGTTCACCTCCCCTTTCCTCCTTCACAGTCCGTGTTCAAAAATTATGATCACGACCAAGATGGCTACATTTCCCAAGTCGAGTTTGAGAAGATCGCCGTCAGTTTCCCGTTTTCGTTCTTCGTCCTGGATAAGGAACGGTAAGGACAAGTTCCCTGACGGTCTCTGTACATGGAGACCAACCAGCACCAACCCGTTCCAAAAGGAGAGCACACAGTCTAAAAGAATATTGGGTTTAGGACTGAGATGAGGAGAAATCTCTTCACCCAGAGAGTTGGGGGGTCAGGGGGGTGGGGGGAGGTGGAGGCGAGTGGGTGGAATTCTCTGCCACAGAAAGCAGTTGAGGCCAAAACATGGAATGTTTTTAAGGGGTCAATGAATGTGGCCATCAGGAACTCAGGTTCCAGTCCAAGGTGAGATGGAAATCCCTCCTGTCAGACTGTCGTGCAACTACGTAGTTCAGTGAGCCAGGGTTTGAGGGTCCCTTCTCGGCCTGATGTTGGTGAGCAGGGAATTGATCTGTAAGGTGAACTTGGCCACACTAACCGACAGCCTCACCTTGACCCTCCCTGAGATTGTCTAATGGCAGAAATGAGAACCTCGCTGAGTTCACATTCACTCCGGAATCCGGGCCAAGAAATGGGGACAGTGGAGAAGAAGGTATATCTCATCCTGTACTGTCCCTGTCATGGGAGCGTTTGATGGGGGACCATGTAGAGGGAGCTTTACTCTGTATCTAACCCTATGCTGCCCCTGTGCTGCGAGCATTTGATGGGGACAGTGTAGAGGGAGCTTTAGATTAGATTAGACTTACAGTGTGGAAACAGGCCCTTCGGCCCAACAAGTCCACACCGACCCGCCGAAGCGAAACCCCACCCATACCCCTACATTACCCCTTACCTAACACTACGGGCAATTTAGCATGGCCAATTCACCTGACCCGCACATCTTTGGACTGTGGGAGGAAACCGGAGCACCCGGAGGAAACCCACGCAGACACGGGGAGAACGTGCAAACTCCACACAGTCAGTCGCCTGAGTCGGGAATTGAACCCGGGTCTTCAGGCGCTGTGAGGCAGCAGTGCTAACCACTGTGCCACCGTGCCGCCCTCAATATCTGTATCTAACCCCGTGCTGCCCCTGTCCTGGGAGTGTTTGATGAGGACAGTGTAGAGGGAGCTTTACTCTTTATCTAACCCCATGCTGCCCTGTCCTGGGAGTCTTTGATGAGGACAGTGTAGAGGGAGCTTTACTCTGTATCTAGCCCCATGCTGTCCCTGTCCTGGGTAGTGTTTGGTGGGGGACAGTGTATAGAGAGTTTTACTCTCTGTTTAACCCTGTACTCTGTGTGGCCTTACCGGTCTTTACTGATGTACAGGTATCCCTGGCACTACACACTAATCCACCATCTCGATGTATCCTAGTCCTCTCTCCCTCACATTCTGGCCTACGTTCAAATGTGAAATATTGACGCTGCTCAGTTCGGCAGCCAGTGAGGTCCACAGTGCTCTGAAGGCCAGAAATCAATGTGGTTGTAGAAGATGTGATAAATCCGTCCCCTAACAGTTGGCTCCTTTAACGTAGAGAATTAAAGGCAAGGACATCAAAACAACCTCGGTTACTGTGTAAGGGTGTTGATTCGGTCTTTCCTGATGTTGTTTTGAAACTCTTCTTGCTCACACAGGGAACCCAACCCTTCCCCCCACAAGCCTGTTTGAACTCTGACCTAACAACTTGGCGGGGGGAGGTCGCCATTTTGGCACAACCTGTAATCCGTGGGCAACGTTTCTCTGCTTCCAATCTCCAGTTTTGTTTCTAGCTTCTGCCGTTTTTGGAGGGGGTGAGGGACACCCCAACCCCGGGGGTGTGTTTGGTGAGGGCGGGCCGGTGGGAGAGGGAAGGTGGTGGTTGCTGACCGGTGGGTTCTGTGCTTGGTTTCGTTACAGCGAGGGCCTGATCAGCCGAGAGGAGATCACGGCCTACTTCATGAGGGGCAGCTCCATCTGCTCCAAGCTGAGGCTTGGCTTCCTGCACAACTTCCAGGAGACCACCTACAAGAAGCCCACCTTCTGCGACAGCTGCGCTGGATTCGTAAGTTCTCGGGTGCACCGCTCTGACGCATTTGCGTAGTGTTTTCTCACCAGCCTCGGGGTGACCCTGCTCCTACACCCCGCCACCCATCCCCTCACCACCCCTAACGAAACGCCTCACAGCCAATTGAGAGTGGCCACCGATGTGACCTGCCATCACTTTGGGCACAGCATGATCCCACAGGATGACTGAGAGATGAGCCACTGGTCGGGTCACCGGAACGGGGTGGCGTCTCCTGAAAGGGAAGATGGTGGTCATGTGGTATTATCGCCAGCCTCTCAATCCGGTGACCCGGCTGAATGTTCCTGGGTTCGGAAAACTGCCCCCGTGGAATCGGAATTTGATCCAAAGGGGAAAGAAAATCTAGAACTGGGAATCTAATGATGACCAAGACCGTCAGGAGAAACCAAACGAATGTCCTTCAGATCTGCTCTAGCCCTGTATTGGATTCCAGGCACCTTTCAGAAAAGGGCAATAAATGCTGGGTCTAGTCAGTGAGGCCTACATCCTGCAAATGAATTCATTTTTTAAAAAAAAACGGGACTTTGGTTGAATGCCTCATCTGAAGGAAAGCACCTCCAACAGCATGGCACTCCCTCAGCGCTGACCCTCCGACAGTGCGGCACTCCCTCAGCGCTGACCCTCCGACAGTGCGGCACTCCCTCAGCACTGATCCTCCAACAGTGCGGCACTCTCTCAGCACTGATCCTCCGACAGTGCGGCACTCCCTCAGCGCTGACCCTCCGACAGTGCGGCACTCCCTCAACGCTGACCCTCCGACAGTGCGGCACTCCCTCAACGCTGACCCTCCGACAGTGCGGCACTCCCTCAGCACTGACCCTCCGACAGTGCGGCACTCCCTCAACGCTGACCCTCCGACAGTGCGGCACTCCCTCAGCACTGACCCTCCGACAGTGCGGCACTCCCTCAGCACTGACCCTCCAACAGTGCGGCACTCCCTCAGCACTGACCTTCCGACAGTGCGGCACTCCATCAGCTCTGACCCTCCCACAGTGCAGCACTCCATCAGCACTGACCCTCCAACAGTGCAGCACTCCATCAGCACTGACCTTCCAACAGTGCGGCACTCCATCAGCACTGACCCTCTGAAAGTGCGGCTCTCCCTCAGCACGGACCCTCGGACAGTGCGGCACTCCCTTAGCACTGACCCTCCGACAGTGCGGCACTCCGTCAGCACTGACCCTCCGACAGTGCGGCACTCCCTCAGCACTGACCCTCCGACAGTGCGGCACTCCGTCAGCACTGACCCTCTGACAGTGCCCGCTTCCACAGCACTGACCCTCCGACAGTGCGGCACTCCCTCAGCACTGACCCTCCAGCAATGCGGCATTCCCTCAGCACTGACCCTCTGACAGTGCAACATTCCCTCAGGACTGACCCCCCCGACAGTGCGGCACCCCCTCAGCACTGACCCTCCGATAGTGCGGCACTCCCTCAGCACTGACCCCCAGACAGTGCGGCACCCCCTCAGCACTGACCCTCCGACAGTGCGGCCCTCCCTCAGCACGGACCCTCGGACAGTGCGGCACTCCCTTAGCACTGACCCTCCGACAGTGCGGCACTCCGTCAGCACTGACCCTCCGACAGTGCGGCTCTCCGTCAGCACTGACCCTCCGACAGTGCGGCACTCCGTCAGCACTGACCCTCCGACAGTGCGGCACTCCGTCAGCACTGACCCTCTGACAGTGCCTGCTTCCACAGCACTGACCCTCCGACAGTGCAACATTCCATCAGCACGGACCCTCTGACAGTGCCCATTCCCTCAGCACTGACCCCCCGACAGTGCGGCACTCCCTCAGCACTGACCCTCTGACAGTGCGGCACTCCCTCAGCACTGACCCTCCGACAGTGCGGCACCCCCTCAGCACTGACCCTCCGACAGTGCGGCACTCCCTCAGCACTGACCCCCTGACAGTGCGGCACTCCCTCAGTACTGACCCCCTGACAGTGTGGCGCTCCCTCAGCACTGAACCTCCAACAGTGCGGCACTTCCCCAGAGGACACTTAAGATTCAACCACATTGACTGGAGTCACATGTAGGCCAGACCAGGTAAGTCTCCTTCCCTCAAAAGCATTGATGAACCGGACAGGATTTTCCCAACAATGGATTTGTGATCATCATTCGATTCTTTATTCCAGTTTTTATTGAATCCCAATTCCATCATCTGCCGTGGTGGGATTTGAACCCCATATCATTACCAGGGGTCTCTGGGGCAAGTGACAATACCACTAGGCCATCACCTCATCAAAATGCCCCTGGAGAAGGTGGGGGAGGTGGTGAGCTGCCTTCTTGACCCGCTGCAGCCCATCTGCTGTGGGTAGACCCACAATGCCCTTAGGGAGGGAATTCCTGGACTCTGGTGGGATCTCCAAGTCAGGATGGTGAGTGGCTGAGAGGGGAACCTGTGTATATGCTGCCCTTACCCTTTTGGGGAGGGAGAAGCAGCCGACCGTAAGGGCTGGAGACAGCCACTCTGAAGAGGTTGCAGGGAGCACTCCGACTCCTCCTCACACTGCTAACAGGGAATAGCAATTGCCCCCTGAGCCCTCCTGGACCCCCCCCCTACAACAGGAAGCAGGAGGAGAGATGGTCTCACAAGCTGAAGGCATGACAGGAGCCACTGTAGCTTCAGGTCTCCATCACGTGCTCCCAGTGATCGGAGATCCCTGTGGCATTAATCCATTGACTTCACTCGTATTGGGCTTTCTGAGCAGCCGTTCCTTCATTAAGTAGACAGCGATGCTTGTGCTTTGTCACTTAGTTGTGGGCTGCATTCGTGGTCAATGTCAGTGAGGGGTGCCACTCGGTGTGTGTATGAGTCTAATCAGAACCCGCACAATAATTCCAACAAACATTATCGCAGATATACGGCTGGGAATGGCACTGTTCCCTAGCAACACTCCCTTTGTATGTTCAACAAAGTAGGCAGAGTGTAGCTGACGGAATCGCAGAGGAGGTTTCTGTGTTCACGTGTTAACCCAAGATTAATTCCTCGTTTCTTTCCCCCTTTCAGCTGTGGGGTGTCATCAAACAAGGATACAGGTGTCAGGGTAAGAACACTTGCTATACCTTTCACTTACCAAGTTGCATTTACGCGGCGCCTTTAACATAGTATGAGAGCCCAAGGCTGCCCTGATCAGACTTTTACCCCTGAACCATCACCAGAGCCAACGAGTGCAGGATCAACACGCAAGCAGAAGTTCAGATACGGACAGTCAAGTGTCCAAAGAGCTGCACTTGGTGGATCTGGGAGTGAGATCTGTCATTGAGTCATAGAGATGTACAGCACGGAAACAGACCCTTCGGTCCAACCCGTCCAGATATCCCAACCCAATCTAGTCCCACCTGCCTGCACCCAACCCATATCCCTCCAAACCCTTCCTATTCATATACCCATCCACATGCCTCTTAAATGTTGCAATTGTACCAGCCTCCACCACTTCCTCTGGCAGCTCATTCCATACACATACCAACTTCTATGTGAAAAAGTTGCCCCTTAGGCCTCTTTTATATCTTAAATTTGTGAAATGTAAGATGGGGAGGACAGGTGTGGATGGGGTCATGGTAGCTTAGAGTGTTGGGTACTGCGGTTATTTTTAACTGTGGGAACCTTACCCTCTCACTTTGCCATACCATATGGAGCACAGAACCCTGAAGGGTGTATGAAAAAGGGCATTATCACCGAGATGGAGAAGGGGCAGTTGGCTTTTCAGCCTCCCAGGTATAACACTGACAGTGAACAGGGTGTTAGTGTTGATGTGCCAATGAATCGAAACGTTTTGGACACACATGCTTTCATCAGTAGGAGCACTGAGTATAGGGTGCCTTGTTGCAACTGTACAGGCCATGGGTGAGGCCACATCTTGAGTGCTGCGTGCAGTTCAGCTCACCTCACTATAGAAAGGATATAGTTGGACTTTAACCTGGTATTGTGTGATTTTTAACTTTGACTGGAAGGGTTTGAGTTATAAGGAGAGGCTGGATAGGCCAGGACTATTTCCCCTGAAGCCTGAGGGGTGACCTATAGAGGTTTATAAAATCATGAGGGGAATGGATAAGGTAGATAACCAACAGCCTTTCCCCAGGGTAGGGTAGTCTACAACTAGGTTTAAGGGGAGAGGTACAAAAGAGTCCAAGGGGTGATCTTTTTTATACAGAGTATGGTGAGTGTCTGGAATTGATCGCCAGAGGTAGTGGTGTGGAGGTGAGTACAATTTGAGGAACATTTGGACAGGGAGATGAATGGGATAGATATGGAGGGATATGGACCAAACTCAGACAATTGGGATTAGAGTAAATTGTCAAAATGGGGCAGCACGGTCAGGTTGGGCCGAAGGACCTGTTTGTTTGCCGTAGACCTCTATGACTCTCTAACTACCCCATTCTAAGGCTGCTACAGCTCCCAATCATGGCCAATTCCTGGGAAGTTCAGAGTCTGTTGTTTTCCTTGGAGCAGGGAAAGCTGGGTGGGTTGGAGAGGTGGACCTGAGTGAGGTCTGTAAAGTTCGGAGGACAGGTAGAAACTATTCCCCTTGGGCAGAAGGGTCAATATCCTCTGGGTAATGGAGGTGGGTAATGCCAGCCTGGTCTGTGTTGATAACAGAGCGTGATTTTGAACACAAAATGCTCCCATTACACACTGGATGTTGGATGGATAATCTTGAGAGAGCCTGATATTTTACGTGAGCTATGGACGTATGCTTCCCTTTCAATGTTAAGGGCCCACATGGAAGCCCCATTTCTGATTGGGGGTGAACGGAAGGCTTTGCGAACGTGGAGTTGTATTCGTGTCTCATATTGCAGCAGTGTCTCTGTGGAGCACTGCACAAAAACGGCCACATTATCCATGTGTGCTGTCGAGAAAAATAACCTCCGCGGACGTGAGGTGCGAGATCTCGCAGTTTGAAAAAGCACAAAGGAAATTGCTATCACAGTGAAGTTCCCCTCCCACCTTCCTGTGAGCGGTCACTTGTGGTACCCTCGCTGGTAGCCATCTGATGTCATTCAGCTTTCACACAATCGCCCACTCTTCCAAGACCCGGGGAGGTCACCCGGGCCGTCCTTGCTGTGCCTGCTGTTTTGGAAGAGGCAATCCACTCCCTTGTGACCCTGGACATCGAAGGTTAATAGAACGTAGAAAAGTTCTGTTGTTGGATCGATCTCTACAATCACTGGGCCCGCACTGCAGATCAGAACGATTGGTTGAAACTGTGGGGGAGCCTTTCAAGAGAGGCCCGGCCCTCTGAATGTCCCATCAGCCTCTTCTGAAATCTTCCACTTGGCCTCCCTTTTGAACAAAGCCTGTTCAACGACACCATGGCGGATTTGTTTGGTTTCCGAATTCCAAATTCTCATTTATTCCCTTTGCTCTCCCTAACCATTAAGAAGAAGATTTGGAATCTTGCGGGCAATTCTGGTCTCCCTCCTATCAGAAGGATGTTGTGAAACTTGAAAGGGTTCAGGAAAAAGATTTACAAAGATGTTGCCAGGGTTGGAGGGTTTGAGCTACAGGGAGAGGCTGAACAGGCTGGGGCTGTTTTCCCTGGAACGTCGGAGGCTGAGGGGTGACCTGATAGAGGTTTATAAAATCATGAGGGGCATGGATAAGATAAATAGACAAAGTCTTTTCCCTGGGTTTGGGGAGTCCAGAACTAGAGGTTTAGGGTGAGAGGGGAAAGATTTAAAAGGGACCTGAGGGGCAACTTTTTCATGCAGAGGGTGGTGCGTGTATGGAATGAGCTGTCAGAGGAAGCGGTGGAGGCTGGTACAATTACAACATTTAAAAGGCATCTGGATGGGTATATGAATAGGAAGGGTTTGGAGGGATATGGGCCAAATGCTGGCAAATGAGACTAGGTCTGATTGTGATATCTGGTCAGCATGGACAGGTTGGGCTGAAGGGTCTGTTTCTGTGCTGTATAAGTCAGGGTAGTGAGTGACTGGGATGGGGGGACCGAGATGGAAGTGGTCATGGGTTTGGAAGGTGCTGTCTGAGGGTCTTTGGGGAACTTCTGCAGGGAGACTCACCAAATGGTGGCCCAGTGGTTAGCACTGCTGCCTCACAGCCCCAGGGTCCTGGGTTCAATTCCAGCCTCGGCCGACTCTCTGTGTGGAGTTTGCACGTTCTCTGCCTGTGTTTTTGTGTGGGTTTCCTCCCACAGTAGGAAGATGTGCAGGTCAGGCTGCGTAAGGTATCCAGGGATGTGTGAAGGTGGTGGATTGGCCATGGTGCATGCAGGGATAGCAGGGTTGGGTGAGATGGTCTTTGGAGGGTCAGTATGGGCTGAAGGGTGATCCTCCACACTGGAGGGAGTCTACATCGAATGGGTCAAAAGAAGCTTCCACCAGCACACAGCAATGTTCCAGACCCCCTTCACTCACTATCTTTCCTGTTTGAGTGATTTGACAGTGAATGAGGGAGCTGTCCCTCCAAGAGTGGGAGTTGTTGCTGTTTGCTCTTTAGTGTCATCCAGAAAAACTCTAGATGCTGGAATCCAGGGTGGACAGGCAGGAGGCTGGGAGCAACACAGCAAGCCAGGCAGCATCAGGAGGTGGAGAAGTCAACGTCTCGGGTATAACCCTTCCTCAGGACAGGGGCTGGGTGTGGAGGGAAGCTGCAGATAAAGGGGGCCAGGGTGGGGAAGTAGGGGTAGGTTCCTCTCTTCCTCCCTTCCACTGCTCTCAGCCACCAACCGGATTCATTCCTCCCACTTCCCCACCCCGGCCCCCTTTATCTGCAGCTCCTCCCACACCCAGCCCCAGTCCTGAGGAAGGGTCACACCCGAAACGTTGACTTCTCCGCCTTCTGACGCTGCCTGGCTTTGCTGTGTTGCTCCCAGCCTCCTGCCTGTCCACCTGTAATGGAACAGAGTGGGGCGCGGGATGTTGGTGACTGGGGGCGCGACTGCAGTGGAGTCAAACTGACGTGTCCCTTTCGCCCTCTCTCTCTCTGCAGACTGCGGCATCAACTGTCACAAGCATTGCCGGGACGTGGTGGTACTGGAGTGCAAGAAACGCAGCAAAGGTCCACAGAGCGAAGGCACGCTGCCGTGCCCCCTGACCCTCTCCCTGTTGACGCCCATCCCTCAGAAGGGTCACGGAACTGGTAAATGCCTCTCTGCTCACTGCCAATGCGTGCTTGCTTATTGTTCTGCCATCGTTCGGGTGTACGGGTTTGGTGGATTTGGTGAGAGTGACTAAGATTGTGGAAGTAGCCGATACAAAGCTTTACTGGACAGCTCCCTGGGTGGGCCCGGATCGGTTAGGAGTCGAGAGTGGGGCGCTGGAAAAGCACAGCAGGTCAGGCAGCGTCCGAGGAGCAGGAGAATCGACGTTGCGGGCAAAAGCCCTTCTCCAGCATCCGCAGTCCTCACTTTTTCTGAATGGGTCAGTTAGGACCACATTCACTACTGGGGTTTGGAAGAATTCACAGCGCCAGGGTCCCAGGTTCGATTCCAGCCTCGGGCGACTGTCTGTGTGGAGTTTGCACACTCTCCCCGTGTCTGGGTGGGTTTCCTCTGGTTTCCTCCCACAGTCCAAACATGTGCAGGTTAGGGTCGACTGGCCGTGCTAAATTGTCAATAGGGATGGTATAGGTTAGATGCATTTGTCAGGGTCAAATGTGGAATAGGGAGTGGATATGGAGGGGGACGGTTGCTCTTCAGAGGGTTAGTGTGGACTTGTTGGGCTGAAGGGACTGTTTCTATACTTTTAATTTGTTGGGGGGGTGGAATCTCATACATACGTTTTAAAATGTAAGAGGACAAGATAGGGGAAGGATATTCCTGAAGCCAAGGAGGTCACTGTCTCAGGATACAGGATCTTTGTACTGAAGATAGAGGAAAGGTTGGGGGGGGCAGTGTGAGATGTACATGACACACTCCCAGACACCAACACTCCCAGAGACCAACACTCCCGGAGTCCAACACTCCCAGAGTCCAACACTCCCAGAGTCCAACACTCCCAGAGACCAACACTCCCAGAGACCAACACTCCCAGAGACCAACACTCCCAGACACCAATACTCCCGGAGTCCAACACTCCCAGACAGCAACACTCCCAGAGTCCAACACTCCCAGAGTCCAACACTCCCGGAGTCCAACACTCCCAGAGTCCAACACTCCCGGACTCCAACACTCCCGGACACCAACACTCCCGGACACCAACACTCCCGGAGTCCAACACTCCCGGAGTCCAACACTCCCGGAGTCCAACACTCCCGGAGTCCAACACTCCCAGAGTCCAACACTCCCAGAAACCAACACTCCCAGAGTCCAACACTCCCAGACACCAACACTCCCAGAGTCCAACACTCCCAGAGTCCAACACTCCCAGACACCAACACTCCCAGAGTCCAACACTCCCAGAGTCCAACACTCCCAGAGACCAACACTCCCAGAGACCAACACTCCCAGACACCAATACTCCCGGAGTCCAACACTCCCAGACAGCAACACTCCCAGAGTCCAACACTCCCAGAGTCCAACACTCCCAGAGTCCAACACTCCCAGAGTCCAACACTCCCGGACACCAACACTCCCGGAGTCCAACACTCCCGGAGTCCAACACTCCCGGAGTCCAACACTCCCAGAGTCCAACACTCCCAGAAACCAATACTCCCGGAGTCCAACACTCCCAGACAGCAACACTCCCAGAGTCCAACACTCCCAGAGTCCAACACTCCCAGAGTCCAACACTCCCGGACACCAACACTCCCGGAGTCCAACACTCCCGGAGTCCAACACTCCCGGAGTCCAACACTCCCGGAGTCCAACACTCCCAGAGTCCAACACTCCCAGAGACCAACACTCCCAGAGTTCAACACTCCCAGAGACCAACACTCCCGGACACCAACACTCCCAGAGACCAACACTCCCAGACACCAACACTCCCGGAGTCCAACACTCCCAGACAGCAACACTCCCAGAGTCCAACACTCCCAGACACCAACACTCCCGGAGTCCAACACTCCCAGAGTCCAACACTCCCAGAGACCAACACTCCCAGAGACCAACACTCCCAGAGACCAACACTCCCAGACACCAACACTCCCGGACATCAACACTCCCAGACACCAAAACTCCCAGACACCAACACTCCCAGAGTCCAACACTCCCAGAGACCAACACTCCCGGACACCAACACTCCCGGACACCAACACTCCCGGAGTCCAACACTCCCAGAGACCAACACTCCCGGACATCAACACTCCCAGACACCAACACTCCCAGACACCAACACTCCCAGAGTCCAACACTCCCAGAGACCAACACTCCCAGAGTCCAACACTCCCAGAGACCAACACTCCCGGACACCAACACTCCCGGACACCAACACTCCCGGAGTCCAACACTCCCGGACACCAACACTCCCAGAGACCAACACTCCCAGAGTCCAACACTCCCAGACACCAACACTCCCAGAGTCCAACACTCCCAGAGTCCAACACTCCCAGACACCAACACTCCCAGACACCAACACTCCCAGAGTCCAACACTCCCAGACACCAACACTCCCAGAGACCAACACTCCCAGACACCAACACTCCCAGAGTCCAACACTCCCAGAGACCAACACTCCCAGAGACCAACACTCCCGGACACCAACACTCCCGGAGTCCAACACTCCCAGAGTCCAACACTCCCAGAGACCAACACTCCCAGACACCAACACTCCCAGACACCAACACTCCCAGAGTCCAACACTCCCAGAGTCCAACACTCCCAGAGACCAACACTCCCAGAGACCAACACTCCCGGACACCAACACTCCCAGAGACCAACACTCCCAGAGTCCAACACTCCCAGAGACCAACACTCCCAGACACCAACACACCCAGACACCAACACTCCCAGAGTCCAACACTCCCAGAGTCCAACACTCCCAGACACCAACACTCCCGGAGTCCAACACTCCCAGAGTCCAACACTCCCGGAGTCCAACACTCCCAGACACCAACACTCCCAGAGTCCAACACTCCCAGAGTCCAACACTCCCAGAGTCCAACACTCCCAGAGACCAACACTCCCAGAGACCAACACTCCCGGACACCAACACTCCCAGAGTCCAACACTCCCAGAGACCAACACTCCTAGAGACCAACACTCCCGGACACCAACACTCCCAGAGACCAACACTCCCAGAGTCCAACACTCCCAGAGACCAACACTCCCAGACACCAACACTCCCAGACACCAACACTCCCAGAGTCCAACACTCCCAGAGTCCAACACTCCCAGAGTCCAACACTCCCAGACACCAACACTCCCGGAGTCCAACACTCCCAGAGTCCAACACTCCCGGACACCAACACTCCCAGAGACCAACACTCCCAGAGTCCAACACTCCCAGACACCAACACTCCCGGACACCAACACTCCCGGAGTCCAACACTCCCAGAGACCAACACTCCCGGAGTCCAACACTCCCAGACACCAACACTCCCGGAGACCAACACTCCCGGAGACCAACACTCCCAGAGACCAACACTCCCGGACACCAACACTCCCGGAGTCCAACACTCCCGGAGTCCAACACTCCCAGAGACCAACACTCCCAGAGACCAACACTCCCAGACACCAACACTCCCAGACACCAACACTCCCAGAGACCAACACTCCCAGAGTCCAACACTCCCAGAGACCAACACTCCCGGACACCAACACTCCCAGAGTCCAACACTCCCAGAGTCCAACACTCCCAGAGTCCAACACTCCCAGACACCAACACTCCCGGAGTCCAACACTCCCAGAGTCCAACACTCCCGGACACCAACACTCCCAGAGACCAACACTCCCAGAGTCCAACACTCCCAGACACCAACACTCCCGGACACCAACACTCCCGGAGTCCAACACTCCCAGAGACCAACACTCCCGGAGTCCAACACTCCCAGACACCAACACTCCCGGAGACCAACACTCCCGGAGACCAACACTCCCAGAGTCCAACACTCCCAGAGACCAACACTCCCGGACACCAACACTCCCGGACACCAACACTCCCGGAGTCCAACACTCCCGGACACCAACACTCCCAGAGACCAACACTCCCAGAGTCCAACACTCCCAGACACCAACACTCCCAGAGTCCAACACTCCCAGAGTCCAACACTCCCAGACACCAACACTCCCAGACACCAACACTCCCAGAGTCCAACACTCCCAGACACCAACACTCCCAGAGACCAACACTCCCAGACACCAACACTCCCAGAGTCCAACACTCCCAGAGACCAACACTCCCAGAGACCAACACTCCCGGACACCAACACTCCCGGAGTCCAACACTCCCAGAGTCCAACACTCCCAGAGACCAACACTCCCAGACACCAACACTCCCAGACACCAACACTCCCAGAGTCCAACACTCCCAGAGTCCAACACTCCCAGAGACCAACACTCCCAGAGACCAACACTCCCGGACACCAACACTCCCAGAGACCAACACTCCCAGAGTCCAACACTCCCAGAGACCAACACTCCCAGACACCAACACACCCAGACACCAACACTCCCAGAGTCCAACACTCCCAGAGTCCAACACTCCCAGACACCAACACTCCCGGAGTCCAACACTCCCAGAGTCCAACACTCCCGGAGTCCAACACTCCCAGACACCAACACTCCCAGAGACCAACACTCCCAGAGTCCAACACTCCCAGAGTCCAACACTCCCAGAGACCAACACTCCCAGAGACCAACACTCCCGGACACCAACACTCCCAGAGTCCAACACTCCCAGAGACCAACACTCCTAGAGACCAACACTCCCGGACACCAACACTCCCAGAGACCAACACTCCCAGAGTCCAACACTCCCAGAGACCAACACTCCCAGACACCAACACTCCCAGACACCAACACTCCCAGAGTCCAACACTCCCAGAGTCCAACACTCCCAGAGTCCAACACTCCCAGACACCAACACTCCCGGAGTCCAACACTCCCAGAGTCCAACACTCCCGGACACCAACACTCCCAGAGACCAACACTCCCAGAGTCCAACACTCCCAGACACCAACACTCCCGGACACCAACACTCCCGGAGTCCAACACTCCCAGAGACCAACACTCCCGGAGTCCAACACTCCCAGACACCAACACTCCCGGAGACCAACACTCCCGGAGACCAACACTCCCAGAGACCAACACTCCCGGACACCAACACTCCCGGAGTCCAACACTCCCGGAGTCCAACACTCCCAGAGACCAACACTCCCAGAGACCAACACTCCCAGACACCAACACTCCCAGACACCAACACTCCCAGAGACCAACACTCCCAGAGTCCAACACTCCCAGAGACCAACACTCCCGGACACCAACACTCCCAGAGTCCAACACTCCCAGACACCAACACTCCCGGAGTCCAACACTCCCAGAGTCCAACACTCCCAGACACCAACACTCCCGGACACCAACACTCCCGGAGTCCAACACTCCCGGACACCAACACTCCCAGAGACCAACACTCCCAGAGTCCAACACTCCCAGACACCAACACTCCCAGAGTCCAACACTCCCAGAGTCCAACACTCCCAGAGACCAACACTCCCAGAGACCAACACTCCCAGAGTCCAACACTCCCAGAGTCCAACACTCCCAGAGTCCAACACTCCCAGACACCAACACTCCCAGAGTCCAACACTCCCAGACACCAACACTCCCGGAGTCCAACACTCCCAGAGTCCAACACTCCCAGAGTTCAACACTCCCAGAGACCAACACTCCCAGACACCAACACTCCCAGACACCAACACTCCCAGAGTCCAACACTCCCGGAGTCCAACACTCCCAGACACCAACACTCCCAGACACCAACACTCCCAGACACCAACACTCCCAGAGACCAACACTCCCAGAGTCCAACACTCCCAGACACCAACACTCCCAGAGTCCAACACTCCCGGACACCAACACTCCCGGAGTCCAACACTCCCAGAGACCAACACTCCCGGAGTCCAACACTCCCAGACACCAACACTCCCAGAGTCCAACACTCCCAGAGACCAACACTCCCAGACACCAACACTCCCGGACACCAACACTCCCAGAGTCCAACACTCCCGGAGTCCAACACTCCCAGAGACCAACACTCCCAGAGACCAACACTCCCAGACACCAACACTCCCAGACACCAACACTCCCAGAGACCAACACTCCCAGAGTCCAACACTCCCAGAGACCAACACTCCCGGACACCAACACTCCCAGAGTCCAACACTCCCAGACACCAACACTCCCGGAGTCCAACACTCCCAGAGTCCAACACTCCCAGACACCAACACTCCCGGACACCAACACTCCCGGAGTCCAACACTCCCGGACACCAACACTCCCAGAGACCAACACTCCCAGAGTCCAACACTCCCAGACACCAACACTCCCAGAGTCCAACACTCCCAGAGTCCAACACTCCCAGAGACCAACACTCCCAGAGACCAACACTCCCAGAGTCCAACACTCCCAGAGTCCAACACTCCCAGACACCAACACTCCCAGAGTCCAACACTCCCAGACACCAACACTCCCGGAGTCCAACACTCCCAGAGTCCAACACTCCCAGAGTTCAACACTCCCAGAGACCAACACTCCCAGACACCAACACTCCCAGACACCAACACTCCCAGAGTCCAACACTCCCGGAGTCCAACACTCCCAGACACCAACACTCCCAGACACCAACACTCCCAGACACCAACACTCCCAGAGTCCAACACTCCCAGACACCAACACTCCCAGAGTCCAACACTCCCAGAGTCCAACACTCCCAGAGTCCAACACTCCCAGACACCAACACTCCCAGACACCAATACTCCCAGAGACCAACACTCCCAGACACCAACACTCCCAGAGTCCAACACTCCCAGACACCAACACTCCCAGAGACCAACACTCCCAGAGTCCAACACTCCCAGACACCAACACTCCAAGAGTCCAACACTCCCAGAGTCCAACACTCCCAGAGTCCAACACTCCCAGACACCAACACTCCCGGAGTCCAACACTCCCGGAGTCCAACACTCCCAGAGTCCAACACTCCCAGACACCAACACTCCCAGACACCAATACTCCCAGAGACCAATACTCCCAGAGTCCAACACTCCCAGAGTCCAACACTCCCAGACACCAACACTCCCAGAGTCCAACACTCCCAGAGTCCAACACTCCCAGACACCAACACTCCCAGAGTCCAACACTCCCAGAGACCAACACTCCCAGAGACCAACACTCCCAGAGACCAACACTCCCAGAGTCCAACACTCCCAGACACCAACACTCCCAGAGTCCAACACTCCCAGACACCAACACTCCCGGAGTCCAACACTCCCAGAGACCAACACTCCCGGACACCAACACTCCCGGACACCAACACTCCCGGAGACCAACACTCCCGGAGTCCAACACTCCCGGAGTCCAACACTCCCAGACACCAACACTCCCAGACACCAACACTCCCAGAGACCAACACTCCCAGAGTCCAACACTCCCAGACACCAACACTCCCAGAGTCCAACACTCCCAGAGTCCAACACTCCCAGAGTCCAACACTCCCAGACACCAACACTCCCAGACACCAATACTCCCAGAGACCAATACTCCCAGAGTCCAACACTCCCAGAGACCAACACTCCTGCTATCACTTTGGAATCAACTGTCAAACCCCAGGCTTTATAAATGAAGCAACATTACACACACACACACACACACACACACACACACACACACTATGTACACACAGCCCACACACACGCGTAAACATACAGATGTATACACACACATGTAAACACCTAGATGTGTATCCACACACATGTAAGCACATACACACAGATGTACACACATATACATGCAAACATGTATACACACACAAACACACACACAGATGTGTACACACAGATGTATATACAAATACACACACAAATGTGTACACACCCCTCCCCACACACACACACACACATATACACACAAATATACACATACACACAAGATGTATACACACACACAAATATATACACACACACATATAAATACAGATGTATACATACACACAAGCACACACACACAACATGCACACACAAACACACAATGTGCATACTCACACACAGATGTACACATACACAGATGTATACACATATCCCCACACATACAAGTATACACAAACACACAAACAGATGTATACAGCCCCACATACACAGGTATACACACAGATGTATACACACACATACACATAAATGCATATACACACAGATGTATACACAAGCACACACACCCAGCACCACCAGTATCTCTCTCTCACATACACACCCACCCCCACACACAAACCCACACACATACACCCACGCAAACCCACACCCACACAAACCCACACATACATACACACACCCAAACACACACAAACCCACACACACATACACACCTACCCCCACACATACACATACACCCACCCCCACACACATACACACCCACACCCACACACACACACACCCACACACACATGCACACACCCCCCACACACACCCCCCCACACACACACCCATGCACACCCACACACACACAAACCCACACACACATACACACCCACCCCCACACACACACATACACACCCTTCCCCACACACACACACCCACACACACAAACCCATACACACACCCATATTTCAAGCACTGAGAAACGATTACACTTATGCAACATTGAGAATTGTGTCGTTAGTTTTGAGGAGATTGAGTGAGCTACATTGTCATGGGCTCACAGGAGTCCAGTGAAAAGTTTACAACTCACCACTTACGGCTCCATCTTAGGGGCAAAGTACCCAGGTTCAAACTTTTAGGAAAAAAACCAAATTAGAATAATTAAAGAAATTATAAAATCCAGCATTACAGAAATTCTAAAGTACAAATCATAGGAATATATTAGAAAAATAAAGAAGTAAAAAGTTCAGAATAGCAGAGCTTCCATGATAACATAGCAAAAGGGGGAAAAGAGAATTTAAGTCAATGTCCATTTTTTGGCTCTGGACTCCAGGAGGGTCTGGCAGGAATTGAAATTCCTGCCTCAAAATCTTTACATCATGTGTGACAAGGTCTAGGGGTGCACAGGCCGCAGGGAGAGTGGGAACAAATTCTACAGCAATCTTCAAATGGGATTTAGATAAAGGCTTTGCGAAGGAAGTGACTGGGGGGAAGGGGCACTGAGAGTGGGACTAATTGGACAGTTCCTCCAAACAGCTGAGATAGGCACATTGGGCAGAATGGCCTGTATCTGTGCTGTGTTGGCCGACGATTCTGTGAAAATGTTCTAGCACTGAGATAGCATCAAACCGATCCAACATTTAACCACACAACGCTGCTTTGAGAGTTCTGCAGTTTGCAATGATCAGATCAGACTTTATCGACCATGAGACTGGTCTGATTATTGCTTTCCTCTCTCTCTCTCTCTCTCTCTCGCTCTCTCTCTCTCTTTCTCTCTCTCTCTCTCTTTCTCTCTCTCTCTTTCTCTCTACCTATCTCGCTCTCCCTCTTCCCCTTCTCAAATCTCAAGTGTGGTCATGTCAATTTTTATTTTACCTGCACATTTCAGAAATCCCACATGGAATGCAGGAATACCAGGGAAAAGGTGGGGGAATGTGAGGCTGGCTGGATTGTTCAAGGGCCAGTACGGACAGAAATGGCACCCACCTTCAAACCTCCCCGATCATTCCTGGCCCCTTAGTTGATCCATAGTTTGGCTGCAAGGATCGATCGGAGGGGACCCCTCACCCATTTTCAAGCCCCCGGAAACCTCCCCTGCACTCCAGGGCTTTGGGGTCAAAACCGAGACCCAGCACTGAGGTGCCTACCTTTGGAGGAAATATTAAACAGAGGCTCTCCTGGGAAGAACTGAAAGTTTTGGGAGTAGTTTGGGAACTTACAAACATGGAGCATGAAGAGGCCATTCATCCCCTTGAGCCTGTCTACCATTCTATCCCCCAACCTCATTGCTCAGACCTTGGAGGGGTTGGGACAGCACAGCTGGTCAGGCAGCATCCGGGGAGTAGGAGAACGGACCTCTCAAGCATGTGAAGGCCTTATGCTCAAAACGTCGACTATCTTGCTGCCTGACCTGCTGTGCTTTTCCAGCTTTTTGACTCTGATCTCTAGCATCTGCAGTCCTCACTCTCCTCTGTCGGAATTGGGACACCATGTTGGGGTTGTACAGGATGTTGGTGAGGCCTCATCTGTGTCCAGTTCTGGTCTCCCTGTTACAGGAAGGATATTATTAAAGTTTGTGCGAAGATTTGTAGCTCGGGTGCTTGTTGTAGTGGTTCTGTTCGCCGAGCTGGAAGTTTTTGTTGCAAACGTTTCGTCCCCTGGCTAGGGGACGAAACGTTTGCAACAAAAACTTCCATCTCGGTGAACAGAACCACTACAGGATATTATTAAGCTGGAGCGGGTCCGGAAGAGATTTACCATGACGTTGCCAGGAATGGAGCGTTTGAGTTAAAAGAAGAGGCTGGGACCTTTTTCACTGGAGCGTCAGAGGTTGAGGGCTGACCTTATAGTGTTTATCAAGTCATGAAGGGCTTGGATAAAGTGAATAACAAAGTTCTTGTCCCTGGGATGGGGGATTTCAAAACACGTTTTAAGTTGCGAGGAGTAAGATTTTAAAAAGACACGAGGGGCAATCTTTTTACACACAGAGTGTTTCGTGTGTGGAATGAACTTTCTGAGGAAGTGGTGGATGTGGGTACGGTTACAGGAATTAAAAGACATTTGGATAAGTACGTGACTAGGAAAGGTTTGGAGGGATATGGACCAGGAGCAGGCAGGTGGGATTGGTTTAGTTTGGGATTGTGTTCAGCACGGACTGGTTGGAGCGAAGGGTCTGTTTCCGTGCTGTATGACTGGTCACCTACCTCAATCCCATATTCCCAACTCCTTCAATGTCCTTCGTAACTAGGAATGTATGGATTTCGATCTTGAGTTGCTTAATGGTGGGCTTCCTCATCTCAGAACTGAACACTCTACCATTTAGGCTGTGCCCTGGGTTCTAGGTCCCACAGGGACTAAGTGGACTAACCATGGGAAGTGTGGGGTTACAGCGATAGGATAGGGGGTGGGTCTGAGTGGGATGCTCTTTGGATGGTCAGTGTGGACTCTATGGGCCAAATGGCCTGCTTTCACACTGTAGGGATTCAAAGATCCTCAGACAGCACCTTCCAAACCCATGACCACTTCCATCTAGAAGGACAAGGGCAGCAGATACATGGGAACACCACCCCCTGCAAGTTCCCCTCCGAGCCGCTCACCATCCTGACTTGGAAATATATCACCGTTCCTTCACTGTCGCTGGGTCAAAATCCTGAAACTCCTTCCCTAAGGTCAACCCACAGCACATGGACGGCAGTAGTTAAGGAGGCAGCTCACCCCCACCTTCTCGAGGGGCAATTAGGAACGAGCAATAAATGCTGGGCCCAGTCAGTGATGCCCAACTGAGAAAGACTGAGAAAGAGAGCATCCTGAATGTGCTGTCGCCAATCAAGAACAGACACAGTGGGCCAAATGTCCAGCTCCTCAGTCCCTTTCCACGTGGTGGGATAATAGAGGGATAAACATTGACCAGTGGACTGTCAAGTTGGCGTGTTGTTCGATGCTGCACAGGAGCCTGGGCTGTGGGCCTGACTCTCCCTGGGGTGGAGTTCAACTCCCCCCACACTTCTCACTCAGAGTCCGGCGTGTGACTTGCAGGGGTGACATATCTGGAGGGAACACTTGAGAAAAGGTGAGGATAAATTGGCACGGGGGGGGGCTGTCTTTCCCTGAGGCAGGGGCATGATGGTAGCATCTCTGTGCTTGGAATTGAGAGGCCTAGGCTAATATCCTGGAAAGGTAGGTTCAAATCCCGCTCCGACAATTTACTGAATTGGCATTAAAAGCTAGTCTAGTGGTGACCATTGCTGTAAAACCCCATCTGGCTCATTAATGTCCTTGAGGGAAAGAAAATCCACCATCCTCACCTGGTCTGGCCTACACATGACTCCAGACCCAATATGCCTGCTCCTGACTGGCCCCCTAGCCAATTGGGGGGTGGACATTAAATGGAAGGCCCACTCAATGGTGCTCACGAACTAATAACCTTTTCTCAAAAAAACTTATTCAGTTGTGGGTCATGGCCTACTTTTGCAGCTGCAATCTTTTGTCATTCTGCTTGGCTTAATAGAAATGGGTTTTCGCAATGTTTCTCTGACAATACACGCAGTACTCTGCTAATGAGTAATTCAACCACAGTTATCTTCCAGTTGCTTGATGGGATCTTGGACATTACACAGAATGAACAGCTAAGCTATTGAGTGCATCTCTGCAGCACTCATTAACACAGATGATCTGATTGTAGCCAGCTCGGATGAGTTTGCCCTAGATACATAGGCCTAGAAATCAATGACAAAGGTCCCCCTTTTAGAGCAGGCGATGCAAAACTCACTGGCACGTCGTAAAATTTGCATTTGTGTGGCACCTGACAAGTTGCCAAGACACCCCCCCCCCCTCCCCCACCCCTCAGAAACCCTGACAGCAAACAGTGTGCCTTTTGAGAGTTCTGTATTGGCAGGATTGATATAAGATTTTTTTTTTGAGATTTATATTCACTGGCATTGAGGAGAATGAGGGGGAAAATCTCGTAGGAACCTGAAAAATTCCAGACAGGGTAAACACAGACCGGATGTTCCTGATGACTGGGGAGAGGGAGGTCAGAGTCTGAGGAAATGGGGTTTCGGACTGAGATAAGGAGAAATGGGATGGAGAGAGTGGGGAAGCCTGTGGAATGCTATGTCACAGAAAGTGGTTGAGGCCAAAGCATTGAAGGAATTAGATTGAGGTCTAAAGAGATCAAAGGGTGTGGGGAGGAAGTGGGAGCAGGGGGCTGAGCTAGATAATAAGCCATGATCATGTTGAATGGTGCAGCAGGGCTGGAAGGGCTGAATGGCCTACTCCTGCGCCTATTTTCTACGAGGTGCTAGTGCCGATCGATTTAGATCCTGCAAGATCCCAGGAACAGCAACCAAATGAGAGGTGTCCACCATTTTGTTCTCAGGATTTCACTCCTGAGTCTCCTCAGCTTTAACACACTGGACGTGTGGATGGCACGGTGGCACAGTGGTTAGCACTGCTGCCTCACGGCGCCAGAGACCTGGGTTCGATTCCAGCCTCGGGCGACTGACTGTGTGGAGTTTGCACGTTCTCCCCGTGTCTGCGTGGGATTCCTCCGGGTGCTCCGGTTTCCTCCCACAGTCCAAAGCTGTGCAGGTCAGGGTGGATTGGCCATGGGAAATTGCCCGTGGCGTTCAGGGATGGGTAGGTTAGGTGCATTAGTTAGGGGTAAATGTAGAGTAATGGGAGAGGAGAATGGATCTGAGTGGGTTACTCTGTGGTGTGGACTTGTTGGGCCGAAGGGCCTGTTTCCATGCTGTAGGGATTCTATGATTCATGATGGTTATCCCTCCCTGTGAAGGAGAGGAAAGAATAAATCTCCCGAAGTCCAGGCAGAGATAGAAGGTGTCATTCCAACCACAACAGTTTACATTTATATAGAGCCTTGAGAGGAGCAAACTATATTTCACGGGAACATGCTAAAACAGATGGTGATACCATGCCCAGGAAGGAGAAGAGGGGCCTGAGGGGGTTAACTGGTCAGCTGAAGACACTGCCTCTGGTGGTGGGGCAGGATTGAGGGAGCGCAGGTCACTCAGGGTTTGGGGGAGGGGAGGGATTGCTGGGAGCCACGGTGAGGGCTGGGAGGAGGTGACTGGGACAGGGAGTGAGGGGCAGTCAGGCTGAGAGGCCACAGAGGGATTGGAAACCTTGGACGTGAGTCCTCACATGGAGAGCTCGCTCACCTCATAGCACCCTCACCCCTCCCCCCCTTACCCCAACTCCCATCCCCTCCCCCCACACTGCTTCCACCCCCTCACCTCCCCCCGCTCCGACCTTCATGCTGTTCCCACCCCCACCCCATATCACTCCAACCTCACTCCTACATCGCTCTCTATAAGGGTGGAGCTTTGGGGTTCAGTATCTCTCTGGTTCTGATGTGGTTTCTCACATTGCTTTGTTCTGAGTTCCTAACTTCTAACATCAGATAATGCAGCCTTCAGCTCTCCCCCTTCCCCCCCCCCACCCTCATCCCTCTCTCTTACTCCCACCCTGTCTCTTCCCTCCCCCTCTCCCCCCTCTATGTCTTTTGCCCCTCCTCTGTCTCTCCCGTTCGCTCTCTCTCTTTGCCTCTCACCACCTTCTCTCTCTCTACCCCAGTCTCTTCCCCAACACACACACTCTCTCTTGCTCTCCACCACCCCATTTCCCCCCTTCTCTCTCACTCTCTCCTTTCCTTTCTAGCTTTCCGTCTCTCTCCCCTCACTCTCTTTCTTCCCCCCTCCCCCTGTCTCTTCCCTTCTATCTCTCTTTCTGTCTTACTCTCTCTGTTTCTGTGTGTGTGTCTCTCTGTCTGTCTGTCTCTCTCCTCTCTCTCTCTCTCTCTGTCTCACTCACTCCCTGCCTCTCCTGTCTCTCTCTCACTCACTCTCTCTCTCTCTCTCTGTCTCACTCACTCCCTGCCTCTCCTGTCTCTCTCTCACTCACTCTCTCTCTCTCTCTCTGTCTCACTCACTCCCTGCCTCTCCTGTCTCTCTCTCCTCTCTCTCTCTCTCTCTGTCTCACTCACTCCCTGCCTCTCCTGTCTCTCACTCACTCTCTCTCTCTCTCTGTCTCACTCACTCCCTGCCTCTCCTGTCTCTCTCTCACTCACTCTCTCTCTCTCTCTCTGTCTCACTCACTCCCTGCCTCTCCTGTCTCTCTCTCACTCACTCTCTCTCTCTCTCTCTGTCTCACTCTCTTACTCTGCACATTAAATGTAAAAATATCAAAACCAGATTATTTTGTTTAATTCATTCATGAGTCAAGGGTGTGGCTGGAAGCTCTTAAAACAAACCAGGGTTTTCTCCCCATGTCAAAGGGTCCTGAAATCATAGAGTCCCTACAGTGTGGAAGCAGACCATTCGGCCCACACCGACCTTCCAAAAGGCATCCCACCCAGCCCCCTCCTCTATCCCTGCATTTCCCATGGCCACCGAGCCTGCACATCCCTGAACACCATGGGCAATTTTCCACGGCCAATCCTGACTTGCTCATCTTCAGACTGTGGGAGGAAACCCACACAGATACAGGGGGAATGTGCATTGCCTGAGGGTAGAATCAAACCCGTATCCCTGGCGTTGTGAGGCAGCAGTGCTAACCACTCAACCATCCATATCATTTTTCACATGTAGCGTTAAGAGCAGACCAGCTAATTTCTGCTCAGAAACAACATTAGGTGGGGATTTTATTTACAAAAGCCAACAATCACAGTCGTTACTGAAAAGAGCAGGATTTGCTTCTTGAATGAAATTTCAATTAATTTGAATCCACTGCATTAGATTAGGTTATTTACAGTGGCCCTTCAGCCCAACAAGTCCACACCAACCCTCCGAAGAGCAACCCCCAGACCCATACCCCTACATTAACCCCTTCACCTAACACTACGGGCAATTTAGCATGGCCAATTCACCTAACCTGCACATTTTTGGATTGTGGGAGGAAACCCACGCAGAGACCGCCACACAGATAGTTGCCTGAGGCGGGAATTGAACCCAGGTCTCTGGTATTGTGAGGCAGCAGTGCTAACCACTGTGCCACCGTGCAGCCCAGGCACTGCGTCCCAGTGATATTATCACAGTACCCGCTCTCGCTCACTAAATGCTCATCGTGGAGCACTCCTGCCCTCTGCTGGGCCACAATAGATGTGCGAGACTGCTGGTGCCTCTACACAACGGAGACCCAGAGGCGATGCTTAATCTGCAGTCGGGCATTCGCATTTGTGGTTATTCAGAGGAAATCGTGTGATATTAGCTCAATTTCCTTGTTACCAAATCGTTCATAAAGTAGTTCACGCAAGGCCTTGTCCCCAGTTCAACTTTCCAGCCAAAAGACTAAGACACAGAATTTACTTTGGGCTATAGTTTGCATCACTTGGTTAAGTCCTCAAACACGATGGACATTTGAGGGGAAACGTGACTGTGCCATTGTTGGTGCTGAAAAAGTAAAAAAAAATTATTAGATTACTTACAGCGTGGAAACAGGCCCTTCGGCCCAACAAGTCCCCACCGACCCTCCAAAGAGCAACCCACCCAGACCCATTCCTCTACATTAACTTCTTCACCTAACACTATAGGCAATTTAGCATGGCCAATTCATCTAGCCTACATGTTTTTTGGACATTGGGAGGAAACCCACGCAGACAACGTGCAAACTCCACACAGACAGTTGCCTGAGGCGGGAATTGAACCCAGGTCTCTGGCACCGTGAGGTAGCAGTGCTAACCACTGTGCCACCCACAAGTTCTGATAGAACATAAACCAAAGAATCAAACAATATTTGCCTTAAAAATAAAGAGGCTGAAGGGCACAGGTTTAAAAAATTGTTCAAAGCTGCAATTTTCAAAAATTCACTTGTGTGGAATGTGGGTGTCACTGACTGGGTACAGCATTTATTGCCCCATCCCTAATTACCCCTTGAGAAGGTGGGGGGTGAGCTGCCTTCTTGAACCGCTGCAGTCCACGTACTGTGGGTTGACCCACAATGCCCTGAGGGAGGGAATTCCGGGATTTTGACTTAGCGACAGCGAGGGAATGGCGATACATTCCCAAGACGGGATGGTGAGTGGAGGGGAGCTTGCAAGGGGGTGGTGTTCCCATGTATCTGCTGCCCCTCGTCCTTCAAGATGCAAGTGGTCGTGGGTTTGGAAGGTGCTGCTTGAGGGTCGTTGGTGAATTTCTGCAGAGCATCTTTTTAGATTTTAGATTTTGGTGTGATGTGCACTCAAGTACAGGAGTACAGGGAGAAGTGTATAATGGCATCACACAGGGAGCCATCTAATGTACAAAGAACTTGGGTGAAAGGTGGTAAAAGTTGAAAACGTTAAGCATTACCTTCAAAGAATAAGCAGAAAAATAATGCAATAAGATAATAGTCAACATTAAAGTCCTTTTCAATATAAACTAGAAAAATGGTACACATTGCTGTGACTGATATATTAGACATGAATATATGCTCTGCCTGTGTGCTCCTGTTTAAACACCTCTGATTCCTTCCTAAATGAGACTGACTGAAATTCAGGGTGATGGTGTATTTTGACCCCACACTCCGAAAACATTAGTTAAAAATCACCCAACCCCAGGTTATAGCCCAACAGTGCAGCACTCCGAAAGCCAGACTCTAACCTGGTGTTGTGTGATTTTTAGATACGTCCACCCCAGTCCAACACCGGCTCCTCCACATCATCCTCAAACATTAGCCTGGGGCAGTGGAGTCTAAACCAATCACGTGACCGCGATGTTACCACCTCCAGACAGAATGAAAACAGGTCAAGGCCATTCAGCCTTCACACCTGTGCTGTCCCCTGGCTGATCGTCTACTTCCATAGCATAGGGGGAGGTGCGGGCCAAGTGGTGCTGATGCCAGACTGATAATCCACGGAATGCTCCAGAAACTTGAGTCTAAATCCCCCCACAGCTGGTGAAATCAGTAAGAGTCTGCTTTACAAAAATCATGAGGGGTGTGGATAGGGTGAACAGACAAGGTCTCTTTCCCCAGGGTAGGAGAGTCCAAAACTAGAGCGCATTGGCTTAGGGTGAGAGGGGGAAAGATTTAAAAGGGACCTGACGGGCAATTTTTCACACAGAGGGTGGTGTGTGTATGGAATGAGCTGCCACAGGAAGTGGTGGAGGCTGGTATAATTACACCATTTAAAGGCATCTGGATGGGTACATGAATAGAAAGGGATTAGAGGGATATGGGCCGAGTGCTGGCAAATGGGACTAGATTTATTTGGGAACATGGCCAGCATGGACAGGTTGGACTGAAGGGTCTCTTTCCGTGCGGTATGACTCTCCTGAACAGACAGACCATGAATTCAAGATGCAGTTGAGGGAGATGGGGAGGTGATGGGGTGTTGGGAAGGGGGTGGAGGTGAGGCCTTGGTGGGGTTTAGTTAGAACATTGAACATTCCAGCGCAGTACATGCCCTTCGGCCCTCGATGTTGCACCGACCTGTGGGACCAATCTGAAGCCCATCTAACCTACACTATTCCATTCTTGTCCATATGCCTATCTAATGGCCATTTAAATACACAAAGTTGGCGAACCTACTACTGTTGTAGGCAGTGCATTCCTCACCGTAATACTCTCTGAGTAAAGAAACTACCTCTGACATCTATCCTATATCTATCCCCCCTCAATTTAAAGCTATCTCCCCTCGTGCTAGCCATCAGCATCTGAGGAAAAAGGCTCTCACTGTCCACCCTATCTAACTCTCTGATTATCCTTTCTGTCTCAATTAAGTCACCTCTCAACCTTCTTCTCAATAACAAAAAACAGCCTCAAGTCCCTCAGCTCTTCCTCATAATACTTTCCCTCCACACCAGGCAAAATCCCAGTAAATCTCCACTGCACCCTTTCCAAAGCTTCCACGTCCTTCCGATAATGCGGCGACCAGAACTGTACGTAATACTCCAAATGCGGCCGCACTAGAGTTTTGTACAGCTGCAGCATGACCTCATGGCTCTGAAACTCGATCCCTCTACCAATAAAAGCTAATACGCTGTATGCTTTCTTAACAATCCTACCAACCTAGGTGGCAACTTTCAAGGATCTACATACCTGGATACCGAGATCTCTCTGCTCATCTACACTACCAAGAATCTTACCATTAGCCCAGTACTCTGTATTTCTGTTACTCCTTCCAAAATGAATCATCTCACACTTGTCCGCATTAAACTCCATTTGCCACCTCTCAGCCCAGCTCTGCAGCTTATCTATGTCTCTCTGTAACCTACAACATCCTTTGACACTATCCACAACTCCACCGACTTTAGTGTCATCCACAAATTTACTAACCCATCCTTCTATGCCCTCATCCAGGTCATTTATAAAAATGACAAACAGCAGTGGACCCAAAATGGATCTTTGCGGTACATCACTAGGAGCTGAACTCCAGGATGAATATTTCCCATCAACCACCTGTCTTCTTTCAGCTAGCCAATTTCTGATCCAAACTGCAATTCCATGCCTCTGTATTTTGTGTAATAGCCTACCGTGGGGAACCTTATCAAACACCTTACTGAAATCTATATACACATCAACTGCTTTACCCTCACCCTCCTGTTTAGTCAGCTTCTCAAAGAACTCAATAAAGTTTGTGAGTCATGACCTACCCTTCACAAAACCATATTGACTATCCCTAATCAACCTATTGATGAAAATATAGGAGCACAATTAGGCCCTTCGGCCCATCGAGGCTGCATTGCCATTCGATATGTTTCTCAACCCCATTCTCCTGCCTTTCCCCATAACCCTCGATCCCCTTACTCATCAAGAACCTATCCAGCTCTGTCTTAATGACACTCAATGACTTGGCCTCCACAGCTCACTGCAGCAATGAGTTGCACAGAGTCACCACCCTCCAGTTGAAGAAATTCCTTCACATTTCAGTCCTAAAGGGGCATCCCTTCTCTCTAAGGCTGTGCCCTAGTCTCTCCTGCTGGTGAAAACATCTCCACACCCACTCTATCCCGGTCTCTCGGTCATCTGTAAGTTTCAATCAAGTTCCCCCTCCCCCCGTCACATCCTTGAATTCCAGTTCTCAACTGCACCTCACACAGCAAGTCCTTCATCCCTGGGATCATTTTGTAAACCTCCTCGGGACCCCCTCAAAGTTCCTTGGGTACCGGGTGCCAAGACTGCTCACGATATTCCTGAGAGTGAGTGTTTTAAATAGACGTTAAATTCTCGAATTGTCCCTCTTGTATTCCTAATCCAGTCAGGAAGTATTCAGTGCCATGATTTCGAATCAACTTTTAATTCTGAGCTTGTGAGGTTAAGTTAGAAACAGGACAATGTGCTACTTACAGCAATGGCTAACAAGAGTTGAATTCCTGTGTCCCCCCACCCCATCCCTACAGGTAATGAAGACGATATATTCACGTACACGCAGAATGACAGTGCCGAGCACGGTGACGATAGGAAGGACCATACCATTGTCGTAATGGGTCACTTGAACCAGAAGATCTCTGTGCGAATACAGCCTGCCGTGGCCGACAAGTCGGTACAGACTGAGCCGGACAAACTGGGCGGGGAGCAGGGCACCAGGGTGCTGGCGGACGGCTCCAAACCCCAGCAGCCTCACCCTGGCAGGAGGCAGAAGGCTGGCAGTGAGGAGGTGGCAGACTGTGAACACTGGGTACAGAGACTGCAGGAGGTACAGAAGGTGAGGTGGATGGGAGTCACTAAGGCCATGGGGGGAGGGAAGGGGGGGGGGAGTACGACGGCAACCAGGATGGATCCCTCTTCCAACCATATTCCCAAACTCAACTAGTCCCACGCCTGCCTGCTCCTGGCCCCATATCCCTCCAAACCTTGCCCACTCAATCACTTACCCAAATGTCTTTTAAATGTTGTAACTAGGCCCGCATTCACCATTTCTCTGGAAGTTCATTCCACAAACGCACCACCCTCTGTGTGAAAACGTTACAGCTTCGGTCCCTTTTGAATCTTTCCCCTCTCACACCAGCCCTACCCCCTAAAGTTTGGAACTCCCCTCCCCCCCCCCTCCCCACCCCGGGTGAGAAACCATGGCAATACACCTTACCCACGTCCATAGTGAATCACTTCCAGATCTAGTTATTACTCTGCAATCTGAGAACCCATCAGCGACCAACCTGTCCCCCCTTTTCAGAGCACCAGGCCCTGGGTCTCTGGCTCACTAGCCCAGGTCTCTGGGTCACTACCCCCGATCTCTGGGTTATTAGGCCCCGGTCTCTGGGTCACAAGCCAGCACGGTGGCACAGTGGTTAGCACTGCTGCCTCACAGCGCCAGAGACCCGGGTTTAATTCCCACCTCAGGCGACTGACTGTGTGGAGTTTGCACGTTCTCCCCGTGTCTGCGTGGGTTTCCTCCGGGTGCTCCAGTTTCCTCCCACAGTCCAAAGATGTGCAGACCAGGTGAATTGGCCATGCTAAATTGCCCGTAGTGTTAGGTAAAGGGGTAAATGTAGGGGTATGGGTGGGTTGCACTTCGGTGTGGACTTGTTGGGCCGACGGGCCTGTTTCCACACTGTAAGTAATCTAGTCTCTGGCTTATTAAGCCCCAGGCACTGGGTCACTAGCCCCGATCTCTGGGTCACTTGCCAGTTTGGAAACTTCCTCCCAGTCCCAGTCCGTGTGCGCTCTGACTTTGAGTCTACACCGCTCACCTGGCTGTCTTCTGACCCTCGATGTTTTCTGACCCCATTGCAGCAAAGGAACCAGCTGGCCGTGGAGAACAGCGAGCTTCACAAGCTGAAGGCCGGGCTGGAGGCCGAGAACAGCAGCCTGCAGGATCGCCTATGTGCCTTGCAGCAACAACTGGACGCTCTCAGGCAGCCCACGGTTACCCTCATCCTGGAACAAATGGACAACCTCCAGGTGGAGCGTGACTCCAAAATCTGAACCTCCATCATCGCCCCGTTATGTCTGGGGGGGGAACACGGAGGACGGGAGGCAGTATCGTTTAAACTATAAACGTACTGACACTTTTGGTTTTACTTCGCATCTCAGAGCGTTACCTCAGAGAACAGACTGAAGCGAATCCGGCCTCCTCCCCCAGCCACCCCTGCTTGGCAGGCAGGCAGTCAGATGGGGAGAAACAGGCAGGCTCTCTTTCGCGCTAGGCCTCAGTGAGGGCCCTGAGTACTTTCAGCTCATGCCTCAGAGGGAACATGGTCAACCCCCATTCCCACCTGCTCCTCCTCTCTCTCTCTCTGCTACAACAACAACCTGCCAGAATTTTACTCCAGATGGCGCCCACCCAACACCCTCCTGCTGCATCGCCGTAAACTGGAGACACAGCGTGTCTCTCTCTTTGCCATCCCACAGGCGGAACTGAGATTTCATGGAGGTCCTTTCGATGGGTGACATCCATCCTTCAGACACTCAGGACTCGAAGCTTTGACCTTGGGCCCCAGTCTCCGATGGAAATGGGCCTTGAGCCAACATCGAACCAAACTCCGAAGTTGGGCAGGATTGCTTCCGGCTCTGACCGCCCGATATGTCACTGGTGACCCGGTCTAGCAAGTTGGCATTTTCCAGATGGACTGGATCCCAATCTTCACCTCCCCCGCCACCCTCACTCCCATTCGAATGTGTCGGAGAACCAGCCGGGATTGTGATGAATGTAGGATTGCGTTTGAGTGGCCTACTCGTGATCCGATATTTTGTTGAATCCGCCGGGTCGGGGGTGGGGAGCCAGGGAGCAACTCCAGGCAAAATGGCCGCTCGCGGTGAGTGCCACAAGGCTGGTGGCCGTTGAGGGGACCTTGCTGTCGATTCTGAACCCTGTCCCGTGCCAGATGGATGTCTGATTTATTTATTTTTTTCTTTTTTTATCCCCCCAGCACCCATGTTGTGTGTCTGAGACACAGGGTGCATGAATCTTTATTCAAATTTCCACCACCAGGAAGAAAGGAAACACCCGAGTGGCCAGTGACAAGCTGTGCCCTTCACATCAAAGGGCAACGCTGTGTGATCAAACAGTGAAGGGGAGGGAAGGGGCTAAATCAAAATAGAGTTGGAGGGGGAAATAATGCACTCCACTCCCTGTGGCACCCACCTCTCCCTGAACAACTCCAGGGTGTTGGTGGACACCACGTGCTCCTTCTCCAGAGACACCCGGGCTCTAACGTATGGACGTCTGATTTTCCCAAACCTTCCCGCCCCACTCCCACTCGTATTGGGGTCAGCTCTGCCTGTCTGGGTTAGCCAGTGCAGCTGAGGCCTTTCCGTTGCCAGGAGCAACGGCCCCGCGGTTTAGGCCTGTGGTTATATCCAGCAGGAGCGAGCTGTCTGCCCCCCCTCCCGCCATTTCTAAACCTGGTCACCGAGGTCGAAAACCACTGACAGGATTCAAGCGACAGTGAAGTGACGAATAAACTCACCGACTGAAACGGATTCCAACCCTTCCATCGACAGGATTTCCTCAGGTCTGGAATTAAAACGTCGGTGCTGCCTCATTAGCAAGTGAAGGGGCAGGTTTGTTCAGTAACACAAGTGAGGCTTTTGGAACCTGTGTAGAAGCACTTTGAGAAGACTTTAGCGCCGAATCTGTGCCTTGACCCTCTCGCGCACTTACTCGTCATTTTGTCACCGAAACTAGGTTTACCTGAGACTTCAGGCCATTTCCCCTTGATGTCTCCGTTCAGTGCTGAGGGAGTGCTTCACTACCAGAGGCAATGTTTACTGCACCCAGGGGGACAATGAGCTGCCCACTCAACTAAAAAGAGCTCTTTGTCACATTGTCACCGCACAGTGTGGGTTGTCCAACGTTCATACCTCAACCGACCGAAACCAAACCGATTGGCCCCGTCGGCGTGTGGGATTTTGCTTTGTCCTGGTCGGAGGAGAGGGGGTGCAAGAGACCCCATCCGCATCCCGCTGAGATAACCACCGGTCGCCATAACGATCTCGCTCGGCGTCAAACGTAACTGTGTGCAGTTACCAGACTTGAAAGAATCGGGAGGAGTGTGTGTTTAATTTGCACCGAGTGTGAATTCTTGCCAGCTGAGAGTTAGGCCTCATTGAGTGACTAGGCCTCAACTGCAGCCTTACTGTTTGCATCAAGATAAAAGGGCAGTTTTGCCAACATCTTTGAACCTTTGTTTTGCCCCCACTTATCCTTTTGGAAACAACGGGAATTGCTGAGTATTGTTTCATCTACTCAGGATCGAGGGTGGCTCAGTGGTTAGCACTGCTGCCTCAGTCACAGGTTCAATTCCAGCCTCGGGTGACCATCTGTGTGGAGTTTGTATATTCTGCCCGTGTCTGCGTGGGTTTCCTCCCACAGTCCAAAGACGTGCAGGCTGGGGTGCTAAATTGTCCCCTAGTGTTAGATGCATTAGTCAGAGGGAGGTGGGTCTGGGTGGGTTGCTCTTCAGAGGGTTGGCATGAGCTTGTTGGGCTGAAGAGCCTGTTCCCACGCTTTGGGAATCTAATCTAAAGCTTATAGCCGTGATGTCTCACTGTTGTGAGATAGAGGTGGCTCAAAGATTAAGTATGATTTGCCCTCACCCTTTTTACCCAGAATGCCCTTCATAGTATCAAACAGCACAGGAATAGACCCCTCGCCCCAACCAGTCCACGTCGACCACAATCCCAAACTGAATTAGTCCCATTTGCCTGCTCCTGGCCCATATCCCTCCAAATCTTTTCAAGGACTTCCCAGAATGTCTTTTAAATGTTGTAACTGTGCCCTCATCCACCACATCCTCAGGAAATTCATTCCAAACGCGAACCACCCTCTGTGTAAAGTCAGGGGACTTGAATGTGAAAATCCAGTCTGACATTCGCAATGTAAAATGGGACTGTCCAATAAACACCGGCCAAGCCAGCGGCACCCACATCTCATGAGTGAATGACAAACAAATCAGCAGAATTCTCTTCACAAGGCAGCACTGGAGGCTGTGTCATTGACTATATTCATTGCCGTGTTAGATTGACAAAAGAGTCAAGGGTTACAGGGCAAGGGTCAGATGGCAAAGTGGGGCTGAGATTGTAGCCGGCCTATCCCTGATCCGATCAAATGGCTCGGCAGGCTCAAAGGGGACGAATGGCCTACTCCTGAGGTTTGTGAAACACTGATACACTGTGATAAGGCGCTATAGCAACACCCACTGTGGTCGCTGCTGAAAGTGGGGGAGACCCCCACCCACCCGAGCCCTACAGTATGCCTCTCTGCTTCCACCTCTGCCCACCCCCTCCCCCCCCCCCCACCCCAGTCTGCACTCAGTCAGACATCACCTTAGTCACCTGATCGATATCTCTCCCCTTCCCTCTCTCCAGTGGGGATCACTCCACGCCCCCTCCATCACACTCGGGGACCAACAAATGAGGAATTCCCGAAGCTATCCGGGAAAAGCGCTGCTCCACGTTGGACAGAATCGGGAATCAATCCACATGCTGAAGCCAGCTTTAAGATTAGATTAGATTCCCAACAGTGTGGCACAGGGAGATAGATTCCTGATGAACGAGGGGGCAAAAGATTACGAGAAGGAATGTAGAGTTGAGGTTAAAATCAGATCAGCCACAATCCTATTGAATGGGGAAGCAGGCTTGAAGGGCTGAGTGGCCTTCTCTTGGCTTGGATGCTTTTAAATAGGGTTTGCCAACTGTTTAGGCTGTGGCTCGGGGAAAGACTGGCTGGTGACTGACAGGAAAGGAAAGGTTTACAGAGCATCTTATCGGGAGAAAGAGAGAGAGAGGGAGAGAGAGAGAGGGAGAGATCGAGGGGAAGCAGCAGCAGCAGAACAGGTTCAGTAGCTGATGGGAAAATAAAATGATATCCACAATAACAGACACAACAACTGAGTTTGCACAAAGTACTCATTGCACACGTAAACATACCCTGGCTGCACCTCTCCCAACACGTTAACAAGAATTCTCTCTCCTCACCCCCATCAGCCACCCTCCTCTCAGATTCACACCGGCCTCGGGATGGTGCAAAGCACCGTGTAAATGCAAGCTTTTGTTGGCTTGCCACGTTTGTTGGCGCTTCCTCCTCCCACAATTCTCAGGACCCGAAGGATTTGGATCGGCTATCGCACGCAAGGTTCGATTGCCAGCAAGCAAGAACAGGCCCCCTTCGCTCCAAGCAGCAGAGGCAGGGGTACGCAAAAGTGGTGGGACGTAGCCTCACCTGTCGTTGATGTAAATGTGTACATAATGTATTTAAATATTGATGTGCGAGGGCGAGGGGGAAGTTGCTGTGAAATCCTAAAAGCTGTTGACACGTTCCTAGTAAATTCTGAACAAGAAAACACCTCTCAATCGTCTGCTGTCAGAAATGCTGGGCAGAGGCCAGTCCAAATGCGATAAGACTCAGGAGAATGAACAAGCGTGTGCGTACGCGTGTGTGTCTGAGTGTGTGTGTGCACATTTACATGTGAGCTCTTGGATTTACCCATGGGGCGTCCGATGTGGATTCAATTATTGCTGACACAGATGGTCAACGAGTTTCGAGAAGATTTGAGGCTCTGGATGCAAGTTAGCTCGCTGAGCTGGAAGGTTAGTTTTCAGGTGTTTCGTCAGCGTACTAGGTAACATCATCAGAGAGCCTCAGGTGAAGCGTTGGTTTTCTGACAGAGGGTCAACAAAATTATAAAAAACAGGGGTACTCAGGAATGAAGGTGCTGGAGACTGGTCCAAAGGAATTCTACACAATGCAGACCGTCACGTGCAATTCTGATCTTCCTATCGGAAGGATGTTGTGAAACTTGAAAGGGTTCAGAAAAGATTTACAAGGATGTTGCCAGGGTTGGAGGATTTCAGCTACAGGGAGAGGCTGAACAGGCTGGGGCTGTTTTCCCTGGAGCGTCGGAGGCTGAGGGGTGACTTTATAGAGATTTACAAAATTATCAGGGGCATGGATAGGGTAAATAGACAAAGTCTTTTCCCTGGGGTGGGCGAGTCCAGAACTAGAGGGCATAGATTTAGGGTGAGAGGGGAGAGATATAAAAGAGGCCTAAGGGGCAACTTTTTCACACAGAGGGTGGTATGTGTATGGAATGAGCTGCCAGAGGATGTGGTGGGGGCTGTTACAATTACAACATTTAAGAGGCATTTGGATGGGTATATGAATAGGAAGGGTTTGGAGGGATATGGGCCAGGTGCTGGCAGGTGGGATTAGATTGGGTTGGGATATCTGGTCGGCATGGACAGGTTGGACCGAAGGGTCTGTTTCCGTGCTGTACATCTCTATGACTCTAAGACCAGTACGTCTCAATACATTAGCTTTTGCTTTTTTTAAAAAATCTCTTACCACCACCAGTAAAATTAGACCAGCTTTTAATTCCAAATTATTATGGAATTCAAATGGCATCATGTGCCTGTCCTCGAAAGAGAGTGGATACAGGATCTTTAAAACATTTTGAAGGCAGAGGGAGATAGATTCCTGATGAGCGAGGGGGTGAGAGATGACCCAGGGATACGTAGAGTTGAGGTTAAAATCAGATCAGCCCTGATCTCATTGAAGGGAAAGGGGGGAGCAGGTTCGAGGGGCCAAATGGCCTACTATAGTCCTTGTGTGTAAACCCACATGAGAAGTGTCTCTCAGGAAAGAAACAAATCTGACAGACACAACAAGGGAACAATTTGGTTTTATATTTGTTTTTAAAAAGAAATTTGTCCCGGCATCCAAAATCAAAAGCAGTCAACTCGAGGGGAGCAAATAAAAACACACAGAAAGCAAATATTAATTCAGAATTCTCACAGAAACTTTGCAAATGTTGCCCTCTGCAATAAGGTGCCAGTAACTGCACCAGCTGAACTGAAGCCATGGCACTGGGTCGCAGGACATTCACTGGCACCTGGGCACACAGTTACCCAAGAGGGCAACGCGCCTTCTTTCTCTGGGCGTGACCAGACCCCATTCGCCCCTGCACCGATTCCCTTCCTTGTCAAAGACAAAGTGGATATAAGAACAAAACAAAAGAACCCATAGGTCACTTCCAAAACACGTTGGCAAGATAAAAAGCAATAAATCACTCGGTAATCCAAAATTTGACAAAAATAAAATCAGTGCCTTTTCCCCACATGTTATAAATTGTTATTCCTCTTTGCGATTTGACATTCTTGCAGTTGTGTCCTGATGAGTGCAACAGGAAACGCTTCCACATCTTTTTTCCAGCAATGTTGAAGATTTAAACAAAATTATTTTTCCCGAGAATACAGAGAAAGGAGGGTCTGTGACAAAGGCTGACAGTTAACTCGGAAAGGTGCTGAACAGACAGCCCTGGGTAAAATCCCTGCTCTCTGTCCAAATCGACATCGAAATGGGTGGCTCTAATAGTGTGACCAGGTGACGCAGTATTTCCGAGCTCTCTATACGCCACATTTCGAAGCACTTGTTGGTCACTTGTATTCGAGAAGGGTTTGAGATTTCTCTCTCACACAGTGAGCCAAGCGCAAAGATGGTTTAACAATACAGAATGGATTCACACAGCTCTTCCCTCAACCTCCTACTATCAGAGGGTCTCAAATGCCCAGCACATATTTAATTGCTCAATCATGGTACCCAACATTACAGTGGCTTAATCTTAAATTATACCGACCTCCCATCATCAGTCCAGAACACACACATTCACAGACATGTTTTCTCTTTCTCACATACTCATTCTCACACACAGACTTGCGCGCTCTCTCACACAGACTCTTTCTCACGCACACAAGTACTGACACAAAATCACACTGATACACACACACAGACACACACACACACACACACACACTCTCTCACACGTACAAAAAGATTCTCTCCCCCAGATACAAACACACACACGCACGCGCACTCACACATACGAAGACACACACACACATACAAAGACTCTCTCTCACACATACAAACACACGCGCGCGCGCACACACACACACGTACAAACAGACTCTCTCACACATACAAACACACACATACGTACAAACAGACTCTCACTCACACATACAAACACACACACGCACACTCACACACACCAACACACGCGCACACACTCTCATTCTCTCTCACCCCAGTCCAAGAAGCTCCAGGTCCTAACTCTACATAGCCACTTCAGGATTTTCACATCCAGGCCCCGGGGGAAGTGATTCCTCCAGCGGTCTTCAGAGGGTGAAGAGGATCGGCTCCTGGTTTAGCTTCATTTGTGCTTCCGCCCTTTGCCCCTCCATTTCTGTTTGCGCCCACCAGCGCTGCCACCTCTCCGTCGGTCCTCCCAAGAGGGCATGGGTGCCTCAATCTCACCGGGTCTCCCTCCCCGATCTGGCACAGGCCCCATCAGAACCTGAGTAACCAAAGACACGTGCTCAGGAACGGTATCAATGCTCAAACCCCACCCCCGGGGTTGAATAAACGTGACCCCAGTTACCAAACAGGCACTAGCGCCTTGCCAGCCTTGCCCTGCTCCTGGTCATTGGTCAGTATTTCACCTTCCTCTCCTGGTACTGCCTCCTCCACCTCCCTGCTGGTATCCACCTCTAAGATTATAAGACATAAGAGCCAAGGTAAGCCATTCAGCCCATTGACCTGTGCTGGGACTAAATGAGATACTGACTGATCTGTTCATCCTCAATTCAGAGCACAATGGGTCAATGGGCTGAGAAGTGGCAGATGGAGTTTAATTCAGATAAATACGAGGTGCTGCATTCTGGAAAAGCAAATTTTAGCAGGACTTATATACACTTAATGGTAAGGTCCTAGGGAGTGTTGCTGAACAAAGAGACCTTGGAGTGTAGGTTCATAGCTCCTTGAAAGTGGAGTCACAGGTAGATAGCATAGTGAAGGCAGCGTTTGGTATGCTTTCCTTTATTGGTCAGAGTATTGAGTACAGGAGTTGGGAGGTCATGTTGCGGCTGTACAGGACATTGGTTAGGCCACTGTTGGAATATTGCGTGCAATTTCGGTCTCTTTCCTATCGGAAAGATGTTGTGAAACTTGAAAGGGTTCTGAAAAGATTTACAAGGATGTTGCCAGGGTTGGAGGATCTGAGCTACAGGGAGAGACTGAACAGGCTGGGGCTGTTTTCCCTGGAGTGTCAGAGGCTGAGGGGTGACCTTAGAGGTTTACAAAATTATGAGGGGCATGGATAGGATAAATAGACAAAGTCTTTTCCCTGGGGTCGGGGAGTTCAGAACTAGAGGGCATAGGTTTAGGGTGAGAGGGGAAAGATTTGAAAGAGATCGGAGGGGCAACTTTTTCACACAGAGGGTGGGAAGTGTATGGAATGAGCTGCCAGAGGATGTGGTGGAGGCTGGTACAACTGCAACATTTAAAAGGCACCTAAATGGGTTTATGAGTAGGAAGGAATCAGAGAGATATAGGCCAAGTGCTGGCAGGTGGGATTAAGTTAATTTAGGATATCTGGTCAGCATGGACGAGTTGGACCGAAGGGTCTGTTTCCATGCTATAGATCTCTATAACTCCACTTTCCAGCCTTTTCTCTCGACTCCCCATCTGATTTAAAATCTCTGTCTAAGCCTTGAATATTTACTTCACAACCCAGCCTCAACAGTCCTGTCAGGTAAACGATGCTCCTCTTCCCTCTCCCCCCCCGTTCCTTGTTGATCACCATCTCCCTCCATATTCCCTGCTGGTATCCACCTCCCCCAATATTCCCTGCTGGTATTGCCCCCCCCATTCCCTGCTGGTATCCACCTCCCTCCAATTACCTTGTTGACGGGGCAGGCCGTTCGCTCCCGGCTGCTTTCGCTGGTGGTCTTGGTGATGACAGACAGGTCCTCGCGAGCAGACAGCAAGTGGGCCAGAGTTATACTGCTCCTGGCGCTCAGGGCCTCTCTCAGAGGCTGGTACAGCTGCCGCATCACAGCTCCGTGTTGCTGAAACACAGGGGCGAAAGAAAATAAACACCCTTCAGCTGGAAACAACCGGAGACAGAAGGAACATGGCGGAGGCTGCTATGACAACGAGGCCTGTCCCACTCCCTCGACAGGACATGGTGACATCCTGCCTGCTCACTGTTCATTTGGAAACAGCACATGCTCTGTTCATGGACAGTTTCACTGGAAGGTCCACAACCCGATTGTTAGATCAAAAATAAATCGCCCCCCCCACCAACCCCGCAAACCCGTTCTTTCTAGCTCCTCCCACCTACCGACCTCAAACTCAGTGTACCGCCTGGGCCTGGTTTCCCAAAACACCGTCACAGCCAATCACGTCCCCTTGAAGCGCCCTCTCAGTCACAAGATGGGAAGCGCGGCAAGTGACATGCACAGCAAGATCCCACAACCAGCCATTCCCCCTTTACCAGGAGATTGGCCGCTTTAGAGGTGTCGCTGATCGGTCACGTGTCTTGTGACATCCACCCTCCGCCCCACAATCTTCATCTAAACTCCAACCACCAGCAACCCCCCACCCCTACTCAAAGGGTACATGGGAGCTTGGCCTTTAACCCCATCTGACTGGGGCAGCAGGCTCTGGAGTTCATGTCACTAGGGGGGATGCAACTTGAACCCACAACCTTCAGCTCCAGAGGTGAGGGCACCACCTCATGGAGCCACCAAGGTCTGCATTCCCCAATCACAGAATCCAGACAGTGTGGGAGCAGGCCATTCAGCCTACTGAGTTCACACTGCCCTTCCGAAGAGTATCACACCCAGATTCACCCTCCTACCCCATATCCCTGTAACCCTGCATTCCTCATGGCTAACCCACCTAACCTACACATCCCTGGACACTATGGAGCAATGTAGCATGGCCAATCCACACTAACCTCCACATCTTTGGAATACGGGAGGAAATCAGAGCACCCGGAGGAAGCCCACGCAGCACATTAAATCAAACCCAGCTCCCTGGCGCTGTGAGGCAACAGCGCTAACCACTGAGCCACTGTGCTCAATTGCCCCTTAGTGTCTAGGGATGTGTAAGGTGGGTTAGCCATGGAAAATGAAGGGTGGGTCTGGGTAGGATGGTCTGTGGTGGGTCGGTGTGGACTCAATGGGCTGAATGGCCGGCAACCACACTGTAGGGATTCTACAATTCTATGTGACAATCTTAACAAGTACCACTGGCTAAAGGAGGGAAAATATTCTCAAATTACTGAGAGGTCTGGACAGGGTGGATGCAGATGTGGAGAGGGCATTTCCACTTGGCGGTACAGAACCAGGGGTCACTGTTTAAACATCAGGGCTCGCTCATTTCAAACAGAGACAAGGCAAACTTTTGTTTCCCCCTTGAGAAGATGGGAAGTCTTCGGGACGCTCTCTCTCCCCGTTAAGTGGAATACGTTCTGCACTCTCACTCTCTCTGTTAAATAGAACACTTTCTGCACTCTCTCTCTCTATTAAATGGAACACTTTCTGCACTCTCTCTCTCTATTAAATGGAACACTTTCTGCACTCTCTCTCTCTCTCCATTAAATGGAACACTTTCTGCACTCTCTATTAAAAAGAACACTTTCTGCACTCTCTCTCTCTATTAAATGGAACACTTTCTGCACTCTCTCTCTCTATTAAATGGAACACTTTCTGCACTCTCTCTCTCTCTCCATTAAATGGAACACTTTCTGCACTCTCTATTAAAAAGAACACTTTCTGCACTCTCTCTCTCTATTAAATGGAACACTTTCTGCACTCTCTCTCTCTCTCTATTAAATGGAACACTTTCTGCACTCTCTCTCTCCGTCAAATGGAACACTTTCTGCACTCTCTCTCTCTCTATTAAATGAAACACTTTCTGCACTTTCTGCACTCTCTATTAAATGAAACACTTTCTGCACTCTCTATTAAATGAAACACTTTCTGCACTCTCTATTAAATGAAACACTTTCTGCACTCTCTCTCTCTCTCTCCATTAAATGGAACACTTTCTGCACTCTCTCTCTCTCCATTAAATGGAACACTTTCTGCACTCTCTCTCTCTCTCTCTCCATTAAATGGAACACTTTCTGCACTCTCTCTCTCTCTCTCTCTATTAAATGGAACACTTTCTGCACTCTCTCTCTCTCTCTCCGTCAAATGGAACACTTTCTGCACTCTCTCTCTCTCTATTAAATGGAACACTTTCTGCACTCTCTCTCTCCCTGTTAAATGAAACACTTTCTGCACTTTCTGCACTCTCTATTAAATGAAACACTTTCTGCACTCTCTATTAAATGGAACACTTTCTGCACTCTCTATTAAATGGAACACTTTCTGCACTCTCTCTCTCTCCCTCCATTAAATGGAACACTTTCTGCACTCTCTATTAAATGGAACACTTTCTGCACTCTCTCTCTCTCTCCATTAAATGGAACACTTTCTGCACTCTCTCTCTCTCTCTCCGTCAAATGGAACACTTTCTGCACTCTCTCTCTCTCTATTAAATGGAACACTTTCTGCACTCTCTATTAAATGAAACACTTTCTGCACTCTCTATTAAATGAAACACTTTCTGCACTCTCTATTAAATGAAACACTTTCTGCACTCTCTATTAAATGAAACACTTTCTGCACTCTCTCCCTCTCCGTTAAATGGAACACTTTCTGCACTGTCTCCCTCTCCGTTAAATGGAACACTTTCTGCACTCTCTATTAAATGAAACACTTTCAGCACTCTCGCCCTCTCCGTTAAATGGAACACTTTCTGCACTCTCTATTAAATGGAACACTTTCTGCACTCTCTATTAAATGAAACACTTTCAGCACTCTCGCCCTCTCCGTTAAATGGAACACTTTCTGCACTCTCTATTAAATGGAACACTTTCTGCACTCTCTATTAAATGAAACACTTTCTGCACTCTCTCTCTCTCCGTTAAATGGAACACTTTCTGCACTCTCACCCTCTCCGTTAAATGGAACACTTTCTGCACTCTCTATTAAATGGAACACTTTCTGCACTCTCTCCCTCTCTATTAAATGGAACACTTTCTGCACTCTCTCCCTCTCCGTTAAATGGAACACTTTCTGCACTCTCTATTAAATGAAACACTTTCTGCACTCTCGCCCTCTCCGTTAAATGGAACACTTTCTGCACTCTCTCTCCCTCCGTTAAATGGAACACTTTCTGCACTCTCTATTAAATGGAACACTTTCTGCGCTCTCTATTAAATGGAACACTTTCTGCGCTCTCTCTCTCTCTCCGTTAAATGGAACACTTTCTGCACTCTCTCTCTCCCTGTTAAATGGAACACTTTCTGCACTCTCTCCCTCTCCGTTAAATGAAACACTTTCTGCACTCTCTATTAAATGAAACACTTTCTGCACTCTCTATTAAATGAAACACTTTCTGCACTCTCTATTAAATGAAACACTTTCTGCACTCTCTATTAAATGAAACACTTTCTGCACTCTCTCTCTCCCTCTCTATTAAATGGAACACTTTCTGCACTCTCTCTCTCTATTAAATGGAACATTTTCTGCACTCTCTATTAAATGAAACACTTTCTGCACTCTCTATTAAATGAAACACTTTCTGCACTCTCTATTAAATGAAACACTTTCTGCACTCTCTCTCTCTCTCTATTAAATGGAACACTTTCTGCACTCTCTCTCTCTATTAAATGGAACACTTTCTGCACTCTCTCTCTCTATTAAATGAAACACTTTCTGCACTCTCTCTCTCTCTCTATTAAATGGAACACTTTCTGCACTCTCTATTAAATGAAACACTTTCTGCACTCTCTATTAAATGAAACACTTTCTGCACTCTCTATTAAATGAAACACTTTCTGCACTCTCTCTCTCTATTAAATGGAACACTTTCTGCACTCTCCATTAAATGGAACACTTTCTGCGCTCTCTATTAAATGGAACACTTTCTGCGCTCTCTCTCTCCCTCTCCGTTAAATGAAACACTTTCTGCACTCTCTCTCTCTCTCTCCGTTAAATGAAACACTTTCTGCACTCTCTATTAAATGAAACACTTTCTGCACTCTCTATTAAATGAAACACTTTCTGCACTCTCTCTCTCCCTCTCTATTAAATGGAACACTTTCTGCACTCTCTCTCTCTCTATTAAATGAAACACTTTCTGCACTCTCTCTCTCTATTAAATGAAACACTTTCTGCACTCTCTATTAAATGAAACACTTTCTGCACTCTCTATTAAATGAAACACTTTCTGCACTCTCTATTAAATGAAACACTTTCTGCACTCTCTATTAAATGAAACACTTTCTGCACTCTCTATTAAATGAAACACTTTCTGCACTCTCTCCCTCTCCGTTAAATGGAACACTTTCTGCACTCTCTCCCTCTCCGTTAAATGGAACACTTTCTGCACTCTCTATTAAATGAAACACTTTCTGCACTCTCGCCCTCTCCGTTAAATGGAACACTTTCTGCACTCTCTATTAAATGAAACACTTTCTGCACTCTCTATTAAATGAAACACTTTCTGCACTCTCTATTAAATGAAACACTTTCTGCACTCTCTCTCTCTGTCTATTAAATGGAACACTTTCTGCACTCTCTCTCTCTATTAAATGAAACACTTTCTGCACTCTCTCTCTCTATTAAATGAAACACTTTCTGCACTCTCTATTAAATGAAACACTTTCTGCACTCTCTATTAAATGAAACACTTTCTGCACTCTCTATTAAATGAAACACTTTCTGCACTCTCTATTAAATGAAACACTTTCTGCACTCTCTATTAAATGAAACACTTTCTGCACTCTCTCCCTCTCCGTTAAATGGAACACTTTCTGCACTCTCGCCCTCTCCGTTAAATGGAACACTTTCTGCACTCTCTCTCACTCCGTTAAATGGAACACTTTCTGCACTCTCTCTCTCTATTAAATGGAACACTTTCTGCACTCTCTATTAAATGGAACACTTTCTGCGCTCTCTATTAAATGGAACACTTTCTGCGCTCTCTATTAAATGGAACACTTTCTGCGCTCTCTCTCTCTCTCCGTTAAATGGAACACTTTCTGCACTCTCTCTCTCTCCCTCTCCGTTAAATGGAACACTTTCTGCACTCTCTCGCTCTATTAAATGGAACACTTTCTGCACTCTCTATTAAATGGAACACTTTCTGCACTCTCTATTAAATGGAACACTTTCTGCACTCTCTATTAAATGGAACACTTTCTGCACTCTCTATTAAATGGAACACTTTCTGCACTCTCTATTAAATGGAACACTTTCTGCACTCTCTATTAAATGGAACACTTTCTGCACTCTCTATTAAATGGAACACTTTCTGCACTCTATTAAATGGAACACTTTCTGCACTCTCTATTAAATGAAACACTTTCTGCACTCTCTCTCTCCCTCTCTATTAAATGGAACACTTTCTGCACTCTCTCGCTCTATTAAATGGAACACTTTCTGCACTCTCTATTAAATGGAACACTTTCTGCACTCTCTATTAAATGGAACACTTTCTGCGCTCTCTATTAAATGGAACACTTTCTGCGCTCTCTATTAAATGGAACAATTTCTGCGCTCTCTCTCTCTCTCCGTTAAATGGAACACTTTCTGCACTCTCTATTAAATGGAACACTTTCTGCGCTCTCTATTAAATGGAACACTTTCTGCACTCTCTATTAAATGGAACACTTTCTGCACTCTCTATTAAATGGAACACTTTCTGCACTCTCTCCCTGTTAATGGAACACTTTCTGCACTCTCTCTCTCTCCGTTAAATGGAACACTTTCTGCACTCTCTATTAAATGGAACACTTTCTGCGCTCTCTATTAAATGGAACACTTTCTGCGCTCTCTCTCTCTCTCTCCGTTAAATGGAACACTTTCTGCACTCTCTCTCTCTCTCTCCGTTAAATGGAACACTTTCTGCACTCTCTCTCTCTCTCTCCGTTAAATGGAACACTTTCTGCACTCACTCTCTCTATTAAATGGAATACTTTCTGCACTCTCTCTCTCTCTCTCCGTTAAATGGAACACTTTCTGCACTCTCTCTCTCTATTAAATGGAACACTTTCTGCACTCTCTATTAAATGGAACACTTTCGGCACTCTCTGTCTCTATTAAATGGAACACTTTCTGCACTCTCTCTCTCCCTGTTAATGGAACACTTTCTGCACACTCTCTCTCTATTAAATGGAACACTTTCTGCACTCTCTATTAAATGGAACACTTTCTGCACTCTCTATTAAATGGAACACTTTCTGCACTCTCTCTCTCTATTAAATGGAACACTTTCTGCACTCTCTATTAAATGGAACACTTTCGGCACTCTCTGTCTCTATTAAATGGAACACTTTCTGCACTCTCTCTCTCCCTGTTAATGGAACACTTTCTGCACACTCTCTCTCTATTAAATGGAACACTTTCTGCACTCTCTATTAAATGGAACACTTTCTGCACTCTCTCTCTCTATTAAATGGAACACTTTCTGCACTCTCTCTCTATTAAATGGAACACTTTCTGCACTCTCTATTAAATGGAACACTTTCTGCACTCTCTATTAAATGGAACACTTTCTGCACTCTCTATTAAATGGAACACTTTCTGCACTCTCTCTCTCTCTCTATTAAATGGAACACTTTCTGCTCTCTCTCTTAAATGGAACACTTTCTGCACTCTCTCTTAAATGGAACACTTTCTGCACTCTCTCTTAAATGGAACACTTTCTGCACTCTCTATTAAATGGAACACTTTCTGCACTCTCTATTAAATGGAACACTTTCTGCACTCTCTCTCTCTCTCTCCGTTAAATGGAACACTTTCTGCACTCTCTCTCTCTATTAAATGGAACACTTTCTGCTCTCTCTATTAAATGGAACACTTTCTGCACTCTCTGTCTCTATTAAATGGAACACTTTCTGCACTCTCTCTCTCCCTGTTAATGGAACACTTTCTGCACACTCTCTCTCTATTAAATGGAACACTTTCTGCACTCTCTATTAAATGGAACACTTTCTGCACTCTCTATTAAATGGAACACTTTCTGCACTCTCTCTCTCTATTAAATGGAACACTTTCTGCACTCTCTCTCTCTATTAAATGGAACACTTTCTGCACTCTCTATTAAATGGAACACTTTCTGCACTCTCTATTAAATGGAACACTTTCTGCACTCTCTCTCTATTAAATGGAACACTTTCTGCACTCTCTCTCTCTATTAAATGGAACACTTTCTGCACTCTCTATTAAATGGAACACTTTCTGCACTCTCTCTATTAAATGGAACACTTTCTGCACTCTCTATTAAATGGAACACTTTCTGCACTCTCTCTCTCTGTTAAATGGAACACTTTCTGCACTCTCTATTAAATGGAACACTTTCTGCACTCTCTCTCTCTCTCCCTGTTAATGGAACACTTTCTGCACTCTCTCACTCTCCGTCAAATGGAACACTTTCTGCACTCTCTCTCTCTATTAAATGGAACACTTTCTGCTCTCTCTATTAAATGGAACACTTTCTGCACTCTCTCTCTCTATTAAATGGAACACTTTCAGCACTCTCGCCCTCTCCGTTAAATGGAACACTTTCTGCACTCTCTATTAAATGGAACACTTTCTGCACTCTCTATTAAATGAAACACTTTCAGCACTCTCGCCCTCTCCGTTAAATGGAACACTTTCTGCACTCTCTATTAAATGAAACACTTTCTGCACTCTCTCTCTCTCCGTTAAATGGAACACTTTCTGCACTCTCACCCTCTCCGTTAAATGGAACACTTTCTGCACTCTCTATTAAATGGAACACTTTCTGCACTCTCTCCCTCTCTATTAAATGGAACACTTTCTGCACTCTCTCCCTCTCCGTTAAATGGAACACTTTCTGCACTCTCTATTAAATGAAACACTTTCTGCACTCTCGCCCTCTCCGTTAAATGGAACACTTTCTGCACTCTCTCTCCCTCCGTTAAATGGAACACTTTCTGCACTCTCTATTAAATGGAACACTTTCTGCGCTCTCTATTAAATGGAACACCTTCTGCGCTCTCTCTCTCTCTCCGTTAAATGGAACACTTTCTGCACTCTCTCTCTCCCTGTTAAATGGAACACTTTCTGCACTCTCTCCCTCTCCGTTAAATGAAACACTTTCTGCACTCTCTATTAAATGAAACACTTTCTGCACTCTCTATTAAATGAAACACTTTCTGCACTCTCTATTAAATGAAACACTTTCTGCACTCTCTCTCTCCCTCTCTATTAAATGGAACACTTTCTGCACTCTCTCTCTCTATTAAATGGAACATTTTCTGCACTCTCTATTAAATGAAACACTTTCTGCACTCTCTATTAAATGAAACACTTTCTGCACTCTCTATTAAATGAAACACTTTCTGCACTCTCTCTCTCTCTCTATTAAATGGAACACTTTCTGCACTCTCTCTCTCTATTAAATGGAACACTTTCTGCACTCTCTCTCTCTATTAAATGAAACACTTTCTGCACTCTCTCTCTCTCTCTATTAAATGGAACACTTTCTGCACTCTCTATTAAATGAAACACTTTCTGCACTCTCTATTAAATGAAACACTTTCTGCACTCTCTATTAAATGAAACACTTTCTGCACTCTCTATTAAATGAAACACTTTCTGCACTCTCTCTCTCTATTAAATGGAACACTTTCTGCACTCTCCATTAAATGGAACACTTTCTGCGCTCTCTATTAAATGGAACACTTTCTGCGCTCTCTCTCTCCCTCTCCGTTAAATGAAACACTTTCTGCACTCTCTCTCTCTCTCTCCGTTAAATGAAACACTTTCTGCACTCTCTATTAAATGAAACACTTTCTGCACTCTCTATTAAATGAAACACTTTCTGCACTCTCTCTCTCCCTCTCTATTAAATGGAACACTTTCTGCACTCTCTCTCTCTCTATTAAATGAAACACTTTCTGCACTCTCTCTCTCTATTAAATGAAACACTTTCTGCACTCTCTATTAAATGAAACACTTTCTGCACTCTCTATTAAATGAAACACTTTCTGCACTCTCTATTAAATGAAACACTTTCTGCACTCTCTATTAAATGAAACACTTTCTGCACTCTCTATTAAATGAAACACTTTCTGCACTCTCTATTAAATGAAACACTTTCTGCACTCTCTCCCTCTCCGTTAAATGGAACACTTTCTGCACTCTCTCCCTCTCCGTTAAATGGAACACTTTCTGCACTCTCTATTAAATGAAACACTTTCTGCACTCTCGCCCTCTCCGTTAAATGGAACACTTTCTGCACTCTCTATTAAATGAAACACTTTCTGCACTCTCTATTAAATGAAACACTTTCTGCACTCTCTCTCTCTGTCTATTAAATGGAACACTTTCTGCACTCTCTCTCTCTATTAAATGAAACACTTTCTGCACTCTCTCTCTCTATTAAATGAAACACTTTCTGCACTCTCTATTAAATGAAACACTTTCTGCACTCTCTATTAAATGAAACACTTTCTGCACTCTCTATTAAATGAAACACTTTCTGCACTCTCTATTAAATGAAACACTTTCTGCACTCTCTCCCTCTCCGTTAAATGGAACACTTTCTGCACTCTCGCCCTCTCCGTTAAATGGAACACTTTCTGCACTCTCTCTCACTCCGTTAAATGGAACACTTTCTGCACTCTCTCTCTCTATTAAATGGAACACTTTCTGCACTCTCTATTAAATGGAACACTTTCTGCGCTCTCTATTAAATGGAACACTTTCTGCGCTCTCTCTCTCTCTCCGTTAAATGGAACACTTTCTGCACTCTCTCTCTCTCCCTCTCCGTTAAATGGAACACTTTCTGCACTCTCTCGCTCTATTAAATGGAACACTTTCTGCACTCTCTATTAAATGGAACACTTTCTGCACTCTCTATTAAATGGAACACTTTCTGCACTCTCTATTAAATGGAACACTTTCTGCACTCTCTATTAAATGGAACACTTTCTGCACTCTCTATTAAATGGAACACTTTCTGCACTCTCTATTAAATGGAACACTTTCTGCACTCTCTATTAAATGGAACACTTTCTGCACTCTATTAAATGGAACACTTTCTGCACTCTCTATTAAATGAAACACTTTCTGCACTCTCTCTCTCCCTCTCTATTAAATGGAACACTTTCTGCACTCTCTCGCTCTATTAAATGGAACACTTTCTGCACTCTCTATTAAATGGAACACTTTCTGCACTCTCTATTAAATGGAACACTTTCTGCGCTCTCTATTAAATGGAACACTTTCTGCGCTCTCTATTAAATGGAACAATTTCTGCGCTCTCTCTCTCTCTCCGTTAAATGGAACACTTTCTGCACTCTCTATTAAATGGAACACTTTCTGCGCTCTCTATTAAATGGAACACTTTCTGCACTCTCTATTAAATGGAACACTTTCTGCACTCTCTATTAAATGGAACACTTTCTGCACTCTCTCCCTGTTAATGGAACACTTTCTGCACTCTCTCTCTCTCCGTTAAATGGAACACTTTCTGCACTCTCTATTAAATGGAACACTTTCTGCGCTCTCTATTAAATGGAACACTTTCTGCGCTCTCTCTCTCTCTCTCCGTTAAATGGAACACTTTCTGCACTCTCTCTCTCTCTCTCCGTTAAATGGAACACTTTCTGCACTCTCTCTCTCTCTCTCCGTTAAATGGAACACTTTCTGCACTCACTCTCTCTATTAAATGGAACACTTTCTGCACTCTCTCTCTCTCTCTCCGTTAAATGGAACACTTTCTGCACTCTCTCTCTCTATTAAATGGAACACTTTCTGCACTCTCTATTAAATGGAACACTTTCGGCACTCTCTGTCTCTATTAAATGGAACACTTTCTGCACTCTCTCTCTCCCTGTTAATGGAACACTTTCTGCACACTCTCTCTCTATTAAATGGAACACTTTCTGCACTCTCTATTAAATGGAACACTTTCTGCACTCTCTATTAAATGGAACACTTTCTGCACTCTCTCTCTCTATTAAATGGAACACTTTCTGCACTCTCTATTAAATGGAACACTTTCGGCACTCTCTGTCTCTATTAAATGGAACACTTTCTGCACTCTCTCTCTCCCTGTTAATGGAACACTTTCTGCACACTCTCTCTCTATTAAATGGAACACTTTCTGCACTCTCTATTAAATGGAACACTTTCTGCACTCTCTCTCTCTATTAAATGGAACACTTTCTGCACTCTCTCTCTATTAAATGGAACACTTTCTGCACTCTCTATTAAATGGAACACTTTCTGCACTCTCTATTAAATGGAACACTTTCTGCACTCTCTATTAAATGGAACACTTTCTGCACTCTCTCTCTCTCTCTATTAAATGGAACACTTTCTGCTCTCTCTCTTAAATGGAACACTTTCTGCACTCTCTCTTAAATGGAACACTTTCTGCACTCTCTCTTAAATGGAACACTTTCTGCACTCTCTCTTAAATGAAACACTTTCTGCACTCTCTCTTAAATGAAACACTTTCTGCACTCTCTATTAAATGGAACACTTTCTGCACTCTCTATTAAATGGAACACTTTCTGCACTCTCTATTAAATGGAACACTTTCTGCACTCTCTCTCTCTCTCTCCGTTAAATGGAACACTTTCTGCACTCTCTCTCTCTATTAAATGGAACACTTTCTGCTCTCTCTATTAAATGGAACACTTTCTGCACTCTCTGTCTCTATTAAATGGAACACTTTCTGCACTCTCTCTCTCCCTGTTAATGGAACACTTTCTGCACACTCTCTCTCTATTAAATGGAACACTTTCTGCACTCTCTATTAAATGGAACACTTTCTGCACTCTCTATTAAATGGAACACTTTCTGCACTCTCTCTCTCTATTAAATGGAACACTTTCTGCACTCTCTCTCTCTATTAAATGGAACACTTTCTGCACTCTCTCTCTCTATTAAATGGAACACTTTCTGCACTCTCTATTAAATGGAACACTTTCTGCACTCTCTCTCTATTAAATGGAACACTTTCTGCACTCTCTCTCTCTATTAAATGGAACACTTTCTGCACTCTCTCTATTAAATGGAATACTTTCTGCACTCTCTATTAAATGGAACACTTTCTGCACTCTCTCTCTCTGTTAAATGGAACACTTTCTGCACTCTCTATTAAATGGAACACTTTCTGCACTCTCTATTAAATGGAACACTTTCTGCACTCTCTCTCTCTCTCCCTGTTAATGGAACACTTTCTGCACTCTCTCACTCTCCGTCAAATGGAACACTTTCTGCACTCTCTCTCTCTATTAAATGGAACACTTTCTGCTCTCTCTATTAAATGGAACACTTTCTGCACTCTCTCTCTCTATTAAATGGAACACTTTCTGCACTCTCTCTCTCTCTCTCCGTTAAATGGAACACTTTCTGCACTCTCTCTCAAATGGAACACTTTCTGCACTCTCTGTCTCTATTAAATGGAACACTTTCTGCACTCTCTCTCTCTATTAAATGGAACACTTTCTGCACTCTCTATTAAATGGAACACTTTCTGCACTCCCTTTCTCTATTAAATGGAACACTTTCTGCACTCTCTATTAAATGGAACACTTTCTGCACTCTCTCTCTCTATTAAATGGAACACTTTCTGCACTCTCTATTAAATGGAACACTTTCTGCACTCTCTCTCTCTATTAAATGGAACACTTTCTGCACTCTCTATTAAATGGAACACTTTCTGCACTCTCTCTCTCTATTAAATGGAACACTTTCTGCACTCTCTATTAAATGGAACACTTTCTGCACTCTATTAAATGGAACACTTTCTGCACTCTCTATTAAATGGAACACTTTCTGCACTCTCTCTCTCTATTAAATGGAACACTTTCTGCACTCTCTCTCTCCCTGTTAATGGAACACTTTCTGCACTCTCTCTATTAAATGGAACACTTTCTGCACTCTCTCTCTCTATTAAATGGAACACTTTCTGCACTCTCTATTAAATGGAACACTTTCTGCACTCTCTCTCTCTATTAAATGGAACACTTTCTGCACTCTCTCTCTCTATTAAATGGAACACTTTCTGCACTCTCTATTAAATGGAACACTTTCTGCACTCTCTCTCTCTATTAAATGGAACACTTTCTGCACTCTCTATTAAATGGAACACTTTCTGCACTCTCTATTAAATGGAACACTTTCTGCACTCTCTCTCTCTCTCCCTGTTAATGGAACACTTTCTGCACTCTCTCTCTCTATTAAATGGAACACTTTCTGCACTCTCTATTAAATGGAACACTTTCTGCACTCTCTCCCTCTCCGTTAAATGGAACACTTTCTGCACTCTCTCCCTCTCCGTTAAATGGAACACTTTCTGCACTCTCTCTCTCTCTCCCTGTTAATGGAACACTTTCTGCACTCTCTCCCTCTCCCGTTAAATGGAACACTTTCTGCACTCTCTCTCCGTCAAATGGAACACTTTCTGCACTCTCTATTAAATGGAACACTTTCTGCACTCTCTATTAAATGGAACACTTTCTGCACTCTCTATTAAATGGAACACTTTCTGCACTCTCTATTAAATGGAACACTTTCTGCGCTCTCTATTAAATGGAACACTTTCTGCATTCTCTCTCTCTCTCTATTAAATGGAACACTTTCTGCACTCTCTATTAAATGGAACACTTTCTGCACTCTCTATTAAATGGAACACTTTCTGCATTCTCTCTCTCTCTCTATTAAATGGAACACTTTCTGCACTCTCTATTAAATGGAACACTTTCTGCATTCTCTCTCTCTCTCTATTAAATGGAACACTTTCTGCACTCTCTATTAAATGGAACACTTTCTGCACTCTCTATTAAATGGAACACTTTCTGCATTCTCTCTCTCTCTCTATTAAATGGAACACTTTCTGCACTCTCTATTAAATGGAACACTTTCTGCGCTCTCTATTAAATGGAACACTTTCTGCACTCTCTCTCTCTCTATTAAATGGAACACTTTCTGCACTCTCTATTAAATGGAACACTTTCTGCACTCTCTATTAAATGGAACACTTTCTGCATTCTCTCTCTCTCTCTATTAAATGGAACACTTTCTGCACTCTCTATTAAATGGAACACTTTCTGCACTCTCTCTCTCTCTGTTAAATGGAACACTTTCTGCACTCTCTATTAAATGGAACACTTTCTGCACTCTCTCCCTGTTAATGGAACACTTTCTGCACTCTCTATTAAATGGAACACTTTCTGCACTCTCTATTAAATGGAACACTTTCTGCACTCTCTATTAAATGGAACACTTTCTGCACTCTCTATTAAATGGAACACTTTCTGCACTCTCTATTAAATGGAACACTTTCTGCACTCTCTATTAAATGGAACTCTTTCTGCACTCTCTATTAAATGGAACTCTTTCTGCACTCTCTATTAAATGGAACTCTTTCTGCACTCTCTCTCTCTCTCTGTTAAATGGAACACTTTCTGCACTCTCTATTAAATGGAACACTTTCTGCGCTCTCTATTAAATGGAACACTTTCTGCGCTCTCTATTAAATGGAACACTTTCTGCACTCTCTCCCTGTTAATGGAACACTTTCTGCACTCTCTCTCTCTCCGTTAAATGGAACACTTTCTGCGCTCTCTATTAAATGGAACACTTTCTGCGCTCTCTATTAAATGGAACACTTTCTGCGCTCTCTCTCTCTCTCTCCGTTAAATGGAACACTTTCTGCACTCTCTCTCTCTCTCTCCGTTAAGTGGAACACTTTCTGCACTCTCTCTCTCTATTAAATGGAACACTTTCTGCACTCTCTCTCTCTCTCTCCGTTAAATGGAACACTTTCTGCACTCTCTCTCTCTATTAAATGGAACACTTTCTGCACTCTCTATTAAACGGAACACTTTCGGCACTCTCTGTCTCTATTAAATGGAACACTTTCTGCACTCTCTCTCTCCCTGTTAATGGAACACTTTCTGCACACTCTCTCTCTATTAAATGGAACACTTTCTGCACTCTCTATTAAATGGAACACTTTCGGCACTCTCTGTCTCTATTAAATGGAACACTTTCTGCACTCTCTCTCTCCCTGTTAATGGAACACTTTCTGCACACTCTCTCTCTATTAAATGGAACACTTTCTGCACTCTCTCTCTCCCTGTTAATGGAACACTTTCTGCACACTCTCTCTCTATTAAATGGACACTTTCTGCACTCTCTATTAAATGGAACACTTTCTGCACTCTCTCTCTCTATTAAATGGAACACTTTCTGCACTCTCTCTCTCTATTAAATGGAACACTTTCTGCACTCTCTATTAAATGGAACACTTTCGGCACTCTCTGTCTCTATTAAATGGAACACTTTCTGCACTCTCTCTCTCCCTGTTAATGGAACACTTTCTGCACACTCTCTCTCTATTAAATGGAACACTTTCTGCACTCTCTATTAAATGGAACACTTCCTGCACTCTCTCTCTCTATTAAATGGAACACTTTCTGCACTCTCTCTCTCTATTAAATGGAACACTTTCTGCACTCTCTATTAAATGGAACACTTTCTGCACTCTCTATTAAATGGAACACTTTCTGCACTCTCTATTAAATGGAACACTTTCTGCACTCTCTATTAAATGGAACACTTTCTGCACTCTCTCTCTCTCTCTATTAAATGGAACACTTTCTGCACTCTCTCTCTCTCTTAAATGGAACACTTTCTGCACTCTCTCTTAAATGGAACACTTTCTGCACTCTCTCTTAAATGGAACACTTTCTGCACTCTCTATTAAATGGAACACTTTCTGCACTCTCTCTCTCTCTCTCCGTTAAATGGAACACTTTCTGCACTCTCTCTCTCTCTCTCCGTTAAATGGAACACTTTCTGCACTCTCTCTCTCTATTAAATGGAACACTTTCTGCACTCTCTCTCTGTCTCTCCGTTAAATGGAACACTTTCTGCACTCTCTCTCTCTATTAAATGGAACACTTTCTGCACTCTCTATTAAATGGAACACTTTCTGCACTCTCTCCATCTATTAAATGGAACACTTTCTGCACTCTCTCTCTCTATTAAATGGAACACTTTCTGCACTCTCTCTCTCTATTAAATGGAACACTTTCTGCACTCTCTCTCTCTCTCTATTAAATGGAACACTTTCTGCACTCTCTCTCTCTATTAAATGGAACACTTTCTGCACTCTCTATTAAATGGAACACTTTCTGCACTCTCTATTAAATGGAACACTTTCTGCACTCTCTCTATTAAATGGAACACTTTCTGCACTCTCTCTCTCTGTTAAATGGAACACTTTCTGCACTCTCTCTCTCTGTTAAATGGAACACTTTCTGCACTCTCTATTAAATGGAACACTTTCTGCACTCTCTATTAAATGGAACACTTTCTGCACTCTCTATTAAATGGAACACTTTCTGCACTCTCTATTAAATGGAACACTTTCTGCACTCTCTATTAAATGGAACACTTTCTGCACTCTCTCTCTCTCTCCCTGTTAATGGAACACTTTCTGCACTCTCTCACTCTCTGTCAAATGGAACACTTTCTGCACTCTCTCTCTCTATTAAATGGAACACTTTCTGCACTCTCTCTCTCTATTAAATGGAACACTTTCTGCACTCTCTCTCTCTATTAAATGGAACACTTTCTGCACTCTCTCTCTCTATTAAATGGAACACTTTCTGCACTCTCTCTCTCTCTCTCCGTTAAATGGAACACTTTCTGCACTCTCTATTAAATGGAACACTTTCTGCACTCTCTGTCTCTATTAAATGGAACACTTTCTGCACTCTCTCTCTCCCTGTTAATGGAACACTTTCTGCACTCTCTCTCTCTATTAAATGGAACACTTTCTGCACTCTCTATTAAATGGAACACTTTCTGCACTCTCTTTCTCTCTTAAATGGAACACTTTCTGCACTCTCTATTAAATGGAACACTTTCTGCACTCTCTCTCTCTCTCTCTCTCTCTATTAAATGGAACACTTTCTGCACTCTCTATTAAATGGAACACTTTCTGCACTCTCTCTCTCTATTAAATGGAACACTTTCTGCACTCTCTATTAAATGGAACACTTTCTGCACTCTCTCTCTCTATTAAATGGAACACTTTCTGCACTCTCTATTAAATGGAACACTTTCTGCACTCTATTAAATGGAACACTTTCTGCACTCTCTATTAAATGGAACACTTTCTGCACTCTCTGTCTCTATTAAATGGAACACTTTCTGCACTCTCTCTCTCTCTATTAAATGGAACACTTTCTGCACTCTCTCTCTCTATTAAATGGAACACTTTCTGCACTCTCTCTCTCTATTAAATGGAACACTTTCTGCACTCTCTCTATTAAATGGAACACTTTCTGCACTCTCTATTAAATGGAACACTTTCTGCACTCTCTATTAAATGGAACACTTTCTGCACTCTCTCTCTCTATTAAATGGAACACTTTCTGCACTCTCTCTCTCTATTAAATGGAACACTTTCTGCACTCTCTATTAAATGGAACACTTTCTGCACTCTCTCTCTCTATTAAATGGAACACTTTCTGCACTCTCTATTAAATGGAACACTTTCTGCACTCTCTATTAAATGGAACACTTTCTGCACTCTCTGGCTCTATTAAATGGAACACTTTCTGCACTCTCTCTCTCTCTATTAAATGGAACACTTTCTGCACTCTCTCTCTCTATTAAATGGAACACTTTCTGCACTCTCTCTCTATTAAATGGAACACTTTCTGCACTCTCTCTATTAAATGGAACACTTTCTGCACTCTCTATTAAATGGAACACTTTCTGCACTCTCTATTAAATGGAACACTTTCTGCACTCTCTCTCTCTATTAAATGGAACACTTTCTGCACTCTCTCTCTCTATTAAATGGAACACTTTCTGCACTCTCTATTAAATGGAACACTTTCTGCACTCTCTCTCTCTATTAAATGGAACACTTTCTGCACTCTCTATTAAATGGAACACTTTCTGCACTCTCTATTAAATGGAACACTTTCTGCACTCTCTATTAAATGGAACACTTTCTGCACTCTCTCTCTCTCTCCCTGTTAATGGAACACTTTCTGCACTCTCTCTCTCTATTAAATGGAACACTTTCTGCACTTTCTCTCTCTATTAAATGGAACACTTTCTGCACTCTCTATTAAATGGAACACTTTCTGCACTCTCTCCCTCTCCGTTAAATGGAACACTTTCTGCACTCTCTCTCAAATGGAACACTTTCTGCACTCTCTATTAAATGGAACACTTTCTGCACTCTCTGTCTCTATTAAATGGAACACTTTCTGCACTCTCTCTCTCCCTGTTAATGGAACACTTTCTGCACTCTCTCTCTCTATTAAATGGAACACTTTCTGCACTCTCTATTAAATGGAACACTTTCTGCACTCTCTTTCTCTATTAAATGGAACACTTTCTGCACTCTCTATTAAATGGAACACTTTCTGCACTCTCTCTCTCTATTAAATGGAACACTTTCTGCACTCTCTATTAAATGGAACACTTTCTGCACTCTCTCTCTCTATTAAATGGAACACTTTCTGCACTCTCTATTAAATGGAACACTTTCTGCACTCTCTATTAAATGGAACACTTTCTGCACTCTCTGTCTCTATTAAATGGAACACTTTCTGCACTCTCTCTCTCCCTGTTAATGGAACACTTTCTGCTCTCTCTCTCTCTATTAAATGGAACACTTTCTGCACTCTCTCTCTCTATTAAATGGAACACTTTCTGCACTCTCTATTAAATGGAACACTTTCTGCACTCTCTCTCTCTATTAAATGGAACACTTTCTGCACTCTCTCTCTCTATTAAATGGAACACTTTCTGCACTCTCTATTAAATGGAACACTTTCTGCACTCTCTATTAAATGGAACACTTTCTGCACTCTCTATTAAATGGAACACTTTCTGCACTCTCTCTCTCTCTCCCTGTTAATGGAACACTTTCTGCACTCTCTCTCTCTATTAAATGGAACACTTTCTGCACTCTCTCTCTCTATTAAATGGAACACTTTCTGCACTTTCTCTCTCTATTAAATGGAACACTTTCTGCACTCTCTATTAAATGGAACTCTTTCTGCACTCTCTATTAAATGGAACTCTTTCTGCACTCTCTATTAAATGGAACTCTTTCTGCACTCTCTATTAAATGGAACTCTTTCTGCACTCTCTATTAAATGGAACTCTTTCTGCACTCTCTCTCTCTCCCTGTTAATGGAACACTTTCTGCACTCTCTCTCTCTATTAAATGGAACACTTTCTGCACTCTCTATTAAACGGAACACTTTCTGCACTCTCTATTAAATGGAACACTTTCTGCACTCTCTATTAAATGGAACACTTTCTGCACTCTCTATTAAATGGAACACTTTCTGCACTCTCTCTCTCTCTGTTAAATGGAACACTTTCTGCACTCTCTCTCTGTTAAATGGAACACTTTCTGCACTCTCTATTAAATGGAACACTTTCTGCACTCTCTATTAAATGGAACTCTTTCTGCACTCTCTATTAAATGGAACTCTTTCTGCACTCTCTCTCTCTCTCTGTTAAATGGAACACTTTCTGCACTCTCTATTAAATGGAACACTTTCTGCGCTCTCTATTAAATGGAACACTTTCTGCGCTCTCTATTAAATGGAACACTTTCTGCGCTCTCTATTAAATGGAACACTTTCTGCGCTCTCTATTAAATGGAACACTTTCTGCGCTCTCTCTCTCTCTCTCCGTTAAATGGAACACTTTCTGCACTCTCTCTCTCTCTCTCCGTTAAATGGAACACTTTCTGCACTCTCTCTCTCTATTAAATGGAACACTTTCTGCACTCTCTCTCTCTCTCTCCGTTAAATGGAACACTTCCTGCACTCTCTCTCTCTATTAAATGGAACACTTTCTGCACTCTCTATTAAATGGAACACTTTCGGCACTCTCTGTCTCTATTAAATGGAACACTTTCTGCACTCTCTCTCTCCCTGTTAATGGAACACTTTCTGCACACTCTCTCTCTATTAAATGGAACACTTTCTGCACTCTCTCTCTCTATTAAATGGAACACTTTCTGCACTCTCTCTCTCTATTAAATGGAACACTTTCTGCACTCTCTCTCTCCCTGTTAATGGAACACTTTCTGCACACTCTCTCTCTATTAAATGGAACACTTTCTGCGCTCTCTATTAAATGGAACACTTTCTGCGCTCTCTATTAAATGGAACACTTTCTGCGCTCTCTATTAAATGGAACACTTTCTGCGCTCTCTATTAAATGGAACACTTTCTGCACTCTCTCTCTCTCTTAAATGGAACACTTTCTGCACTCTCTCTTAAATGGAACACTTTCTGCACTCTCTCTTAAATGGAACACTTTCTGCACTCTCTATTAAATGGAACACTTTCTGCACTCTCTCTCTCTCTCTCCGTTAAATGGAACACTTTCTGCACTCTCTCTCTCTCTCCGTTAAATGGAACACTTTCTGCACTCTCTCTCTCTATTAAATGGAACACTTTCTGCACTCTCTCTCTCTATTAAATGGAACACTTTCTGCACTCTCTCTCTGTCTCTCCGTTAAATGGAACACTTTCTGCACTCTCTCTCTCTATTAAATGGAACACTTTCTGCACTCTCTATTAAATGGAACACTTTCTGCACTCTATTAAATGGAACACTTTCTGCACTCTCTATTAAATGGAACACTTTCTGCACTCTCTCTCTCTCTCCCTGTTAATGGAACACTTTCTGCACTCTCTCACTCTCCGTCAAATGGAACACTTTCTGCACTCTCTCTCTCTATTAAATGGAACACTTTCTGCACTCTCTCTCTCTATTAAATGGAACACTTTCTGCACTCTCTCTCTCTCTCTCCGTTAAATGGAACACTTTCTGCACTCTCTCTCAAATGGAACACTTTCTGCACTCTCTATTAAATGGAACACTTTCTGCACTCTCTGTCTCTATTAAATGGAACACTTTCTGCACTCTCTCTCTCCCTGTTAATGGAACACTTTCTGCACTCTCTCTCTCTATTAAATGGAACACTTTCTGCACTCTCTATTAAATGGAACACTTTCTGCACTCTCTTTCTCTATTAAATGGAACACTTTCTGCACTCTCTATTAAATGGAACACTTTCTGCACTCTCTCTCTCTCTCTCTCTCTCTCTCTCTATTAAATGGAACACTTTCTGCACTCTCTATTAAATGGAACACTTTCTGCACTCTCTCTCTCTATTAAATGGAACACTTTCTGCACTCTCTATTAAATGGAACACTTTCTGCACTCTCTCTCTCTATTAAATGGAACACTTTCTGCACTCTCTATTAAATGGAACACTTTCTGCACTCTATTAAATGGAACACTTTCTGCACTCTCTATTAAATGGAACACTTTCTGCACTCTCTGTCTCTATTAAATGGAACACTTTCTGCACTCTCTCTCTCCCTGTTAATGGAACACTTTCTGCACTCTCTCTCTCTATTAAATGGAACACTTTCTGCACTCTCTCTCTCTATTAAATGGAACACTTTCTGCACTCTCTCTCTCTATTAAATGGAACACTTTCTGCACTCTCTCTCTCTATTAAATGGAACACTTTCTGCACTCTCTATTAAATGGAACACTTTCTGCACTCTCTCTCTCTATTAAATGGAACACTTTCTGCACTCTCTATTAAATGGAACTCTTTCTGCACTCTCTATTAAATGGAACTCTTTCTGCACTCTCTATTAAATGGAACTCTTTCTGCACTCTCTCTCTCTCCCTGTTAATGGAACACTTTCTGCACTCTCTCTCTCTATTAAATGGAACACTTTCTGCACTCTCTATTAAATGGAACACTTTCTGCACTCTCTATTAAATGGAACTCTTTCTGCACTCTCTATTAAATGGAACTCTTTCTGCACTCTCTCTCTCTCTCTGTTAAATGGAACACTTTCTGCACTCTCTATTAAATGGAACACTTTCTGCGCTCTCTATTAAATGGAACACTTTCTGCACTCTCTATTAAATGGAACACTTTCTGCACTCTCTCCCTGTTAATGGAACACTTTCTGCACTCTCTCTCTCTCCGTTAAATGGAACACTTTCTGCGCTCTCTATTAAATGGAACACTTTCTGCGCTCTCTATTAAATGGAACACTTTCTGCGCTCTCTATTAAATGGAACACTTTCTGCGCTCTCTATTAAATGGAACACTTTCTGCGCTCTCTCTCTCTCTCTCCGTTAAATGGAACACTTTCTGCACTCTCTCTCTCTCTCTCCATTAAATGGAACACTTTCTGCACTCTCTCTCTCTATTAAATGGAACACTTTCTGCACTCTCTCTCTCTCTCTCCGTTAAATGGAACACTTTCTGCACTCTCTCTCTCTATTAAATGGAACACTTTCTGCACTCTCTATTAAATGGAACACTTTCGGCACTCTCTGTCTCTATTAAATGGAACACTTTCTGCACTCTCTCTCTCCCTGTTAATGGAACACTTTCTGCACACTCTCTCTCTATTAAATGGAACACTTTCTGCACTCTCTCTCTCTATTAAATGGAACACTTTCTGCACTCTCTCTCTCTATTAAATGGAACACTTTCTGCACTCTCTATTAAATGGAACACTTTCGGCACTCTCTGTCTCTATTAAATGGAACACTTTCTGCACTCTCTCTCTCCCTGTTAATGGAACACTTTCTGCACACTCTCTCTCTATTAAATGGAACACTTTCTGCACTCTCTATTAAATGGAACACTTTCTGCACTCTCTCCCTGTTAATGGAACACTTTCTGCACTCTCTCTCTCTCCGTTAAATGGAACACTTTCTGCGCTCTCTATTAAATGGAACACTTTCTGCGCTCTCTATTAAATGGAACACTTTCTGCACTCTCTCTCTCTCTTAAATGGAACACTTTCTGCACTCTCTCTTAAATGGAACACTTTCTGCACTCTCTCTTAAATGGAACACTTTCTGCACTCTCTCTTAAATGGAACACTTTCTGCACTCTCTCTCTCTCTCTCCGTTAAATGGAACACTTTCTGCACTCTCTCTCTGTCTCTCCGTTAAATGGAACACTTTCTGCACTCTCTCTCTCTCTTAAATGGAACACTTTCTGCTCTCTCTATTAAATGGAACACTTTCTGCACTCTCTATTAAATGGAACACTTTCTGCACTCTCTATTAAATGGAACACTTTCTGCACTCTCTATTAAATGGAACACTTTCTGCACTCTCTATTAAATGGAACACTTTCTGCACTCTCTATTAAATGGAACACTTTCTGCACTCTCTCTCTCTCTCCCTGTTAATGGAACACTTTCTGCACTCTCTCACTCTCCGTCAAATGGAACACTTTCTGCACTCTCTCTCTCTATTAAATGGAACACTTTCTGCACTCTCTATTAAATGGAACACTTTCTGCACTCTCTCTCTCTATTAAATGGAACACTTTCTGCACTCTCTCTCTCTCTCTCCGTTAAATGGAACACTTTCTGCACTCTCTCTCAAATGGAACACTTTCTGCACTCTCTATTAAATGGAACACTTTCTGCACTCTCTGTCTCTATTAAATGGAACACTTTCTGCACTCTCTCTCTCCCTGTTAATGGAACACTTTCTGCACTCTCTCTCTCTATTAAATGGAACACTTTCTGCACTCTCTATTAAATGGAACACTTTCTGCACTCTCTTTCTCTATTAAATGGAACACTTTCTGCACTCTCTATTAAATGGAACACTTTCTGCACTCTCTCTCTCTCTCTCTCTCTCTCTCTCTCTATTAAATGGAACACTTTCTGCACTCTCTATTAAATGGAACACTTTCTGCACTCTCTCTCTCTATTAAATGGAACACTTTCTGCACTCTCTATTAAATGGAACACTTTCTGCACTCTCTCTCTCTATTAAATGGAACACTTTCTGCACTCTCTCTCTCTATTAAATGGAACACTTTCTGCACTCTCTATTAAATGGAACACTTTCTGCACTCTCTATTAAATGGAACACTTTCTGCACTCTATTAAATGGAACACTTTCTGCACTCTCTATTAAATGGAACACTTTCTGCACTCTCTGTCTCTATTAAATGGAACACTTTCTGCACTCTCTCTCTCCCTGTTAATGGAACACTTTCTGCACTCTCTCTCTCTATTAAATGGAACACTTTCTGCACTCTCTCTCTCTATTAAATGGAACACTTTCTGCTCTCTCTATTAAATGGAACACTTTCTGCACTCTCTCTATTAAATGGAACACTTTCTGCACTCTCTCTCTATTAAATGGAACACTTTCTGCACTCTCTATTAAATGGAACACTTTCTGCACTCTCTCTCTCTATTAAATGGAACACTTTCTGCACTCTCTATTAAATGGAACACTTTCTGCACTCTCTATTAAATGGAACACTTTCTGCACTCTCTATTAAATGGAACACTTTCTGCACTCTCTCTCTCTCTCCCTGTTAATGGAACACTTTCTGCACTCTCTCACTCTCCGTTAAATGGAACACTTTCTGCACTCTCTCTCTCTCTCCCTGTTAATGGAACACTTTCTGCACTCTCTCTCTCTCTCCCTGTTAATGGAACACTTTCTGCACTCTCTCCCTCTCCCGTTAAATGGAACACTTTCTGCACTCTCTCTCCGTCAAATGGAACACTTTCTGCACTCTCTATTAAATGGAACACTTTCTGCACTCTCTATTAAATGGAACACTTTCTGCACTCTCTATTAAATGGAACACTTTCTGCACTCTCTCTCTCTATTAAATGGAACACTTTCTGCACTCTCTCTCTCTATTAAATGGAACACTTTCTGCACTCTCTATTAAATGGAACACTTTCTGCACTCTCTATTAAATGGAACACTTTCTGCACTCTCTATTAAATGGAACACTTTCTGCACTCTCTATTAAATGGAACACTTTCTGCACTCTCTCTCTCTCTGTTAAATGGAACACTTTCTGCACTCTCTCTCTCTCTATTAAATGGAACACTTTCTGCACTCTCTCTCTCTCTATTAAATGGAACTCTTTCTGCACTCTCTATTAAATGGAACTCTTTCTGCACTCTCTATTAAATGGAACTCTTTCTGCACTCTCTATTAAATGGAACTCTTTCTGCACTCTCTATTAAATGGAACTCTTTCTGCACTCTCTATTAAATGGAACTCTTTCTGCACTCTCTATTAAATGGAACTCTTTCTGCACTCTCTATTAAATGGAACACTTTCTGCACTCTCTCTCTCTATTAAATGGAACACTTTCTGCACTCTCTATTAAATGGAACACTTTCTGCACTCTCTATTAAATGGAACACTTTCTGCACTCTCTCTCTCTGTTAAATGGAACACTTTCTGCACTCTCTCTCTCTCTCTGTTAAATGGAACACTTTCTGCACTCTCTCTCTATTAAATGGAACACTTTCTGCACTCTCTCTCTCTCTGTTAAATGGAACACTTTCTGCACTCTCTCTCTCTCTATTAAATGGAACACTTTCTGCACTCTCTCTCTCTCTATTAAATGGAACACTTTCTGCACTCTCTATTAAATGGAACTCTTTCTGCACTCTCTATTAAATGGAACTCTTTCTGCACTCTCTATTAAATGGAACTCTTTCTGCACTCTCTATTAAATGGAACTCTTTCTGCACTCTCTATTAAATGGAACTCTTTCTGCACTCTCTATTAAATGGAACTCTTTCTGCACTCTCTCTCTCTATTAAATGGAACACTTTCTGCACTCTCTATTAAATGGAACACTTTCTGCACTCTCTATTAAATGGAACACTTTCTGCACTCTCTATTAAATGGAACACTTTCTGCACTCTCTATTAAATGGAACACTTTCTGCGCTCTCTCTCTCTCCGTCAAATGGAACACTTTCTGCACTCTCTCTCTCTCTCTCCGTCAAATGGAACACTTTCTGCACTCTCTCTCTCTCTCTCTCCATTAAATGGAACACTTTCTGCTCTCTCTCTCTCTCTCTCCATTAAATGGAACACTTTCTGCACTCTCTCTCTCCATTAAATGGAACACTTTCTGCTCTCTCTCTCTCTCTCCATTAAATGGAACACTTTCTGCACTCTCTCTCTCTCTCTCCGTTAAATGGAACACTTTCTGCACTCTCTCTCTCTCTCTCTGTTAAATGGAACACTTTCTGCTCTCTCTCTCTCTCTCTCTCTCTGTTAAATGGAACACTTTCTGCTCTCTCTCTCTCTCTCTCTCTCTCTATTAAATGGAACACTTTCTGCACTCTCTCTCTCCCTCTTCGTCAAATGGAACACTTTCTGCACTCTCTCTCTCTCTCTCTGTTAAATGGAACACTTTCTGCACTCTCTCTCTCTCTCCGTTAAATGGAACACTTTCTGCACTCTCTCTCTCTCTCTCCGTTAAATGGAACACTTTCTGCACTCTCTCTCTCTCTCCGTTAAATGGAACACTTTCTGCGCTCTCTCTCTCTCTCTCTCTATTAAATGGAACACTTTCTGCGCTCTCTCTCTCTCTCCGTTAAATGGAACACTTTCTGCACTCTCTCTCTCTCTCCGTTAAATGGAACACTTTCTGCACTCTCTCTCTCTCTCCGTTAAATGGAACACTTTCTGCACACTCTCTCTCTCTCCGTTAAATGGAACACTTTCTGCACTCTCTCTCTCTCTCCATTAAATGGAACACTTTCTGCTCTCTCTCTCTCTCTCTCCATTAAATGGAACACTTTCTGCTCTCTCTCTCTCTCTCTCTCCATTAAATGGAACACTTTCTGCTCTCTCTCTCTCTCTCTCTCTCCATTAAATGGAACACTTTCTGCTCTCTCTCTCTCTCTCTCCATTAAATGGAACACTTGCTGCACTCTCTCTCTCTCTCCGTTAAGTGGAACACTTTCTGCACTCTCTCTCTCTCTGTTAAATGGAACACTTTCTGCACTCTCTCTCCCCATTAAGTGGAATACTTTCTGCACTCTCTTTGTCTGTTAAGTGGAATACTTTTAAGGCAGACGGGGAATAGATTTATTTTCAGATTCATTCACAAGGGGCAGCACTCTCTGGACAGGCCAACATTTATTGTCTATCCCTAACTGCCCAGAGGGTAGTTAAAAGTCACCTGTGGGTCTGGAGTTACACGTAGGCCAGTCCAGGTAAGGATGGCAGAGTTCCTTCCCTAAAGGATATTAGTTTGGGTTTATCCGACAATCGGCAATGGGCAGCATTAGTCTGTTAATTCCAGATTTTCTTTCTGTGGAGTTTTCAAACTGCACCGTCTGCCGTGGCAGATTTCGAACCCAGGTCCCTTTGGTCTCAGGATTAACAGCCCCGTGACAACAGCACTAGGCCATCAACTCCCCATTTCTTGCGGGGTGTGAGCCTGTGGAAACGTCTTCCACAGGAGACAGTGGAGGTCGGGTCACTAAATCTATTCAAAATAAAAATGAGACTGATAAGCTTTTAGAACAGCATTGAGATCGAGGAGAAGCCGAGGGTGCAGAAGGCACTTATCAGGATATTGGAAGGCTTGAGCCACAGGGAGAGGCTGAACAGGCTGGTGCGGTTTTCCCTGGAGCGTCGGAGGCTGAGGGGTGACTTGTTTATAAAATCATGAGGGGCACAGATAGGATAAATAGACAAAGTCTGTTCCCTGGGGTGGGGGAGACCAGAACTAGAGGGCATAGGTTTAGGGTGAGAGGGGAAAGATATAAAAGAGACCTAACGGGCAACTTGTTCACACAGAGGGTGGTACGTGTATGGAATGAGCTGCCAGAGGAAGTGGTAGATGGAGGTACAGTTACAACGTTTAAAAGAAATTTGGATAGGTGTGTGAGGGTTGAGGGGGATATAGGCCAAATGTAGGAAATGGGACTGGTTTAGATGAGGAAATCTGATTAGCATGGACAAGCTGGGCTGAAGGGTCTATCCTATGGAATGACAGAGCGAGTTTGACGGGCCGAACTGCCTGCTCCTATCTCTAGCTTGTGAGAGGCCAGCAGGAAGGTTGGGAAGGTGGGTTGGAGGATACACTCGGATCAGCGGAAGTGAAAGGGCAGAGCAGGCTCAAAGGGCCGTAGCTCCTGACTCGAGGTTATGGGAAGGGCAAGGAGGAAAGGGCTGCTCCGCATTGCCGACAGGCGAGTGGCTCAGGAGATTGCAAACCTGTGCTCCCTCGGCCCAGTGGAACGACTGCACCGTCACGTCCAGGCGAGTGATCAGCATCTGCCGGCGGCACATGTACTCAACACTCAGCGCTCGATGGATCTCCTTCAGGTTCTCCTGCGGCAAGGAATATGGCAGGGTTAGTGAGGATCCTTCTTCGCCCTTCATTCGTACCGGGGTGGGTGGGGGTGTGGGCATCGTTGGCAAGGCTGCCACCTCATGGACATCGCCATGATGGGCACTTGGGATAGCGTTACCTTCCGTTCCCTGTTTCCCCCACCCCCACTCAAACCGGGCAATGCCCAACTTCCACCTTGGCAACCGGCCAAGGTGGGCACTCAGTGGCACCCCAGGGGGCGGTATTCTCGTCTTGCCGCGCACCTCAGGTCAAGGGGCACCAACAACCCTCAGGCGAATGGCATCAGATGCCCTGCCCCTCCCCCAACTCAGACACAGCTAACAATCACCAGGAATGGAGCAAAGGGAATGGACTCACTCTCTTACCCAGGAGGAGCTGGGGTGGGGACGCTGGCTGGTGTTCATCCCCCACCCCGTGAGGTGGTGTTGGTGACTGGGAATGAGGAAATTCCCACCCGGGTAAGACTGCCCAGTGCAGGAGAGGGACTGGATGGGCGGGGGATTGGGGAGGGGGAGATAGCCCAGACAGTGTTGACCATCATTATGTGCGAAGGTTACAGAGAGACAGCCGGAGGCGACACCGTACCCATTGTTCCAGCCCCAGGCTCTTGCTCAGCAGGGCTTTTCCCACTCCGCCCTCCGGCAACCCGGCACTGACATCTCGGAGCTGGAAAACAAATATTCCAACGGGTTAGACACAGGGAGGATTCATTCATCACACACGTGCAGAGTTGGCCCCTTCCCAGCATGCATTTCTATGCCTCCTCATTGCACATGTCTGTGTCTACACACACAGACCTACAGCAGGTGTATTACACAGACAACTTCATACTGAAGACACCCTCACAGGTTACATTGCTCACTGTCCTGTGAAGCTCGGTTCTACCTCCTGAGAGAAACACAGCCGATTGCGAAGTGAACAATTCACGGGACACTTTCAAAGCTGCACAGAAACAGACCCTTCGGCCCAAAACCGTCCATGCTGACCAGGTTTCCTCAACATTACTGTTCCCATTTACCTATGTTTGGCCCACATCCCTCTAACCCTTCCTACTCATGCCCAAACGTCTTTTAAATGCTGTAATTGTACTAGCCTCCTCCATGTCCTCTACAGCTCATCCATTCACGCACCACCCTCTGTGTGAAAAGGTTGCCCCTTTTATACCTTTCCCCTCTCACCTTAAACCTATGTCCTCTAGTTTTGGACCCCACCCCCACCCCCGGCTCCCTAAGACCTTGGCTACTCACCCTATCCATGACCCTGCCTTGATTTTATAAACGTCAATAAGGTCATCCGTCAGCCTCCCACACTCCAGGGAGAAAGAGAGTCCCAGTATATCTAACCTCTCCTTATAACTCAAACCGTTAACGGTCTCGTTAACATCCTTGTAAATCTTTACGGTGCCCTTTCCAGTTTAACAACATCCTTCCTGTAGCAGGGTGACCAGAATTGTACGCAGCGCTCACCAATGTCTTGCCCAGTTATAGCAAGATGGCCCCGCGCCTGTACTCTATGCTCTGACCGATGAAGGCAAGTGTGCTGTCATCTGACAAACAAACTGAACTCTCAGCAAACAACAGATAAACGAGGGCTGAAACCTTTAAGGACATCAACCACAAATGTAACTTTTCGATGTTTCATATCATTTTAAATCGCAAGGGGCTTCTGACAGCTCCTCCGACGCCCCCCCCACCCCCAATGTCTCCAGGCTCCTTACTTTAGTTTCCAGGTCTCTAAAGAGTTGGGGCACAGGGGTGTCTTGGGTGGGTTCAGCCATACCCAGCGTCCGGCACAGAGGCTGCAGTTCTTTGAGGATCTCGTTGTAATCACCATCGCCAGCGTCCCTCGGTACCTGACACTGCGCCAAGGGTTTCCTGGCGTGTAAGATTCTAGCTGCCAGTAGCTCCGAGCCCAGGAACACTGAAACCAAAGTCAAAGTGACAGACATCAACTGGCGCCCAGTGGCACAGGAACACAGGTAACTGGAGCATGAGGAGGCCGTTCAGCTCTTCGGGCCTGCCCCACCAAACCCTGGGATCTGGGCTCAGCATCCAGCTCAGTCCCCTGTTCCCGCTTTCTCCCGGTCCCCTTTGATTCCTTTATCCCGAAGAACTCAATCTAACTCCTTCCTGAAAACGTTCAATGTTTTGGTCTGAACCATTTTCTATGGCAGAGAGTTTACAGGCTCCCCCACTCTCTGGGTGGGGACATTTATAGAGTTAAACATCACAGGAACAAACCTTTCGGTCCAACCCGTCCATGCCAACCAGATATCATAAATTAATCTAGTCTCATTTGCCAGCACTTGGCCCATATCCCTCTGAACACTTCTCATTCATATAACCATCCAGACACCTTTTAAATGCTATAATTGCCTCCACCACATCCTCTGGCAACTTATTCCATGCACGTACCACCCTCTGCGTGAAAAAAGTTGCCCCTTAGGTCCCTTTTAAATCTTTCCCTTCTCACCTTAAACCTATAACCTCTGGCTCTGGACTCCCCCACCCCAGGGAAAATACTTTGTCTATTTATCCTATCCATGCCCCTCATGATTTTATAAACCTTGTTAAGATCACTCCTCAGCCTCCGACACTCCAGAGAAAACAGCCCCAGCCTGTTCAACCTACCCCTCCATCCCTGGCAACATCTTTGTAAACCTTATCTGAACCCTTTGAGGATTGGCATATTTCTGAACACAAGGAGGCTAGAATTGAACTCAAGAATTCTAAAACTGGCCAAACCAATGTCCTGTACAGCCATAACATAATGATCCAACTCCTGCCCTCAATGCTCTGACCAATAAAGGAAAGTATACCAAACACCTTCTTCACTATCCTATCTACTTGCAATTCCACTTTCAAAGAGCTATGAACCTGCACTCCTAGGTCTCTTTGTTCAGCAACATTCCCTAGGACCTTACCATTAAGTGTATAAAGTCCTTCTCTGATTTGCCTTTCCAAAATGCAGCACCTCACATTTATCTAAATTAAACTCCATCTGCCACTTTGCAGCCCATTGACCCATCTCATCAAGATCACGTTGTAATCTGAGGTAACCTTTTTCACAGTGAACTACACCTCCAATTTTGGTGTCATCTGCAAATTTACTAACTATCCTTCTATGTTCACATCCAAATCATTTATATAAATGATGAAAAGCAGTGGACTCCTTGTGGCACTCCACTGGTCACAGGCCTCCAGTCTGAAAAACAACCCTCCACCACCACCCTCTGTCTTCTACTGTTAAGCCAATTTTGTATTCAACTGACTAGCATCCCTGGATCCCATGTGATCTAACCTCACTAACCAGTCTGCCATGCAGAACCTTGTCGAATACCTTGCTGAAGCCCAAATAGACAACAACTACTGCTCTGCCCTCATCAATCTTCTTTGTTATTTCTTCAAAAAACTCTATCAAACTCGTGAAACACGATTTTCCACGCACAAAGAGTAACAACATTGGCAAAGCTAGGGTGGAAGACCTGTTTGGGGATTATCAAGCACTAGGGAGGAAATTGAAGTACAGGTCCTCAAGGGTCATAATCTCTGGATTACTGCCCGAGCCACGTGCCAATTGGCATAGGGATAAGAAAATTAGGGAAGTAAATACATGGCTAAGGGATTGGTGTGGGAAAGAGGGAGTCCACTTCATGGGGCATTGGCATCAGTTTTGGAACGGGGGGGATCTGTACCGTTGGGACGGTCTCCACCTGAACCGATCAGGTACCAATGTTCTAGCGAAGAGGATAAATAGGGTGGTCAGTAGGACTTTAAACTTTTGAGTTGGGGGTGGGGAAGGGGGAATGGAAAGTGAAAGCGACAGGGAGTATGGGGTTAAATGGAAAGGTAAGAACAGGATAGCGTATGTGCAGGCGGATTTAAACTTGAGGCAGACTGGGAATGCAGCAAAAAGGAAGGATAACTTAGGACATCTTATGACTTCCAATATTTCTAATGATAAGAAAGTTAGCATTAAGGCACTTTACCTGAATGCTCATAGCATTCGTAACAAAGTAGATGAACTAATGGCTCAAATCATTGTAAATGATTATGATGTGGGAGGCCTCACAGAGACTTGGTTACAGGGGGGTCAGGACTGGCAGTTAAACATTCAAGGATTTTCAACTTATCAAAAAGACAGGGAGGTGGGCAGAGGGGGTGGGGTTGCCTTGTTAGTTAAGAACAAAATTAAATCTATGGCACTGAATGACATAGCGTCGGATGATGTGGAGTCTGTGTGGGTGGATTGAAGAACCACAAAGGCAAAAAAACCATAATTGGAGTTATGTACAGACCTCCTAACAGTGGTCAGGACCAGGGGCGCAACATGTACCGGGAAATAGAGAAGGCATGTCAGAAAGGCAAGGTCACGGTGATCATGGGAGACTTCAATGTGCAGGTGGATTGGGTAAATAATGTTGTCAGTGGATCCAAAGAAAGGGAGTTCGTGGAATGCTTACAGGATGGCTTTTTGGAACAGCTTGTCATAGAGCCCACAAGGGAGCAGGCTATTCTGGACCTAGTGCTTTGTAAAGAACCAGACTTTATAAAAAATCTTAAAGTAAGGGAACCCTTAGGAAGCAGCGATCATAATATGGTAGAGTTCAGTCTGCAGTTTGAAAGAGAGAAGGCAAAATCGGATGTAATGGTGTTACAGTTAGATAAAGGTAATTACGAGGGCATGAGTGAGGAACTGATGAAAATAGACTGGAAGCAGAGCCTAGCGGGGAAGACAGTAGAGCAAAAATGGCAAGGGTTTGTGGGTATAATTGAGGACACTGTACAGAGGTTCATCCCCAAGAAAAGAAAGATTATCCGGGGAGGGATTAGACAGCTATGGCTGACAAAGCAAGTCAGGAAATGTATTAAAGAAAAAGAGAGATCCTATAAAGTGGTCAAGAGCAGTGGGAAATCAGAAGATAGGGAAGGCTACAAAAACAAACTGTGGGTGGCACGGTGGCACAGTGGTTAGCACTGCTGCCTCACAGCACCTGAGACCCAGGTTCAATTCCCGCCTCAGGCGACTGACTGTGTGGAGTTTGCACATTCTCCGTGTCTGCGTGGGTTTCCTCCGGGTGCTCCGGTTTCCTCCCACAGTCCAAAGATGTGCAGGTCAGGTGAATTGGCCATGCTAAATTGCCCGTAGTGTTAGGTAAGGGGTAAATGTAGGGGTATGGGTGGGTTGCGCTTCGGCGGGTCGGTATGGACTTGTTGGGCCGAAGGGCCTGTTTCCACACTGTAAGTAATCTAATCTAAAAAAAACAAAGAGAGAAATAAGGAACGAGAGGATCAAATATGAAGGTAGGCTAGCCAGTAATATTAGAAATGAGAGTAACAGTTTTTTTCAATCCATAAGAAACAAACAGGCAAAAGTAGGCTTTGGACCACTTCAAACTGATGCTGGAAGCCTGGTGATGGGACATAAGTACTTTGCGTCAGTCTTCACAGTGGAAGACATGAGTAATATCCCAACAATAAAAGGGAGTCAGGGGGCTGAGTTGAGTATGGTTGCCATTACAAAAGAGAAAGTGCTAGAAAAGCTAAAAGGTCTTAAAATTGATAAATCTCCTGGCCCCGATGGGCTACATCCTAGAGTTCTGAGAGAGGTGGCTGAGGAAATAGCGGAGGCGTTGGTTGAGATCTTTCAAAAGTCCCTGGAGTCAGGGAAAGTCCCAGATGATTGGAAGATCGCTGTTGTAACCCCCTTGTTCAAGAAAGGATCAAGACAAAAAATGGAAAATTATAGGCCAATTAGCCTAACCTTGGTTGTTGGTAAAATTCTAGAATCCATCATTAAGGATGAGGTTTCTAAATTCTTGGAAGAGCAGGGTCAGATTAGAACAAGTCAACATGGATTTAGTAAGGGGAGGTCGTGCCTGACAAACCTGTTGGAATTCTTTGAAGAGGTGACAATAGGTTAGACCAGGGAAACCCAGTGGATGTGGTCTATATAGACTTCCAAAAGGCCTTTGATAAGGTGCCACACGGGAGGCTGCTGAACAAGGTGAGGGCCCATGGTGTTTGAGGTGAGCTACTGGTATGGATTGAGGATTGGCTGACTGACAGAAGGCAGAGAGTTGGGATAAAAGGTTCTTTTTCGGAATGGAAGCCGGTGACAAGCGGTGTCCTGCAAGGTTCAGTGTTGGGGCCGCAGCTGTTCACGTTATATATTAATGATCTGGATGAAGGGACTGGGGGCATTCTAGCGAAGTTTGCCGATGATACGAAGTTAGGTGGACAGGCAGGTAGTACTGAGGAAGTGGGGAGGCTACAGAAGGATCTAGACAGTTTGGGAGAATGGTCCAGGAAATGGCTGATGGAATTCAATGTGAGCAAATGCGAGGTCTTGCACTTTGGAAAAAAGAATACAGGCATGGACTACTTTCTAAACGGTGAGAAAATTCATAAAACCAAAGTACAAAGGGATCTGGGAGTGCTAGTCGAGGATTCTCGAAAGGTAAACATGCAGGTTGAGTCCGTGATTAAGAAAGCGAATGCAATGTTGTCATTTATCTCAAGAGGGTTGGAATATAAAAGCACTGTTGTGCTACTGAAACTTTATAAAGCTCTGGTTAGGCCCCATTTGGAGTACTGTGTCCAGTTTTGGTCCCCACACCTCAGGAAGGACATGCTGGCACTGGAACGTGTCCAGCGGAGATTCACACAGATGATCCCTGGAATGGTTGGTCTAACATACGAGGAACGGCTGAGGATCCTGGGATTGTATTCATTGGAGTTTAGAAGATTAAGGGGAGATCTAATAGAAACTTACAAGATAATACATGGCTTGGAAAGGGTGGACGCTAAGAAATTCTTTCCATTAGGTGAGGAGATTAGGACCCGTGGACACAGCCTTAGAAATAGAGGGGGTAAATTCAGAACAGAAATGCGGAGACATTTCTTCAGCCAGAGAGTGGTGGACCTATGGAATTCATTGCCGCGGAGTGCAGTGGAGGCCGGGACGCTAAGTGTCTTCAAGGCAGAGATTGATAAATTCTTGATGTCACAAGGAATTTAGGGCTACGGGGAGAATGCGGGTAAGTGGAGCTGAAATGCCCATGAGCCATGATTGAATGGCGGAGTGGACTCGATGGGCCGAATGGCCTTACTTCCACTCCTATGTCTTCTAGCCATGCTGACGATCCCTAATCAGACCTTGCCTTTTCAAATACATGTAAATCTCGTCCCCTCAGGATTCCCTCCAACAACTTGCCCATCACCAACATCAGGCTCACTGGTCTATAACTCCCTAGCTTGTCCTTACCACCCTTCTTAAATACTGACATCACATTAGCCAACCTCCAGTCTTCCGGCACCTCACCTGTAACTATCCATGATGCAAATACCTCAGCAAGGGGCCCAGCAATCAATTCCTAGTTTCCCACAAAGTTCTGGGAAATACCTGGCCAGGGAATTTATCCACCTTTATGCATTTTAAGACCTCCAGCACCTGTGACATGGACACTTTTCAAGACATCGTTATTTATTTCCCCCGAGCTTCCAAGCCCTTCTCCCCAGTAAATATTGAGGTGAAATATTCATTTCGTTTCTCACCCACCTCCTGTGGCTCCACAGAGAGATGGCGTCATTGATCTTTAAGGGGCCCTATTCTCTCCCTAGTTACCTTTTTGCCCTTAATGTATTTGTGGAATCTCTTTGGATTCACCTTAAATCCTATTTCCCAAAGCTATCTCATGTCCTATTTTTGCCCCTCTGATTTCCCAGAGTATTCTCCTGCTGCCGTTGTACTCCGAGAGATTCACCCAATCCCAGTTGTCTATAGCTGAGGGACACCTCCTTCCTTTTCCTAACCAGAACCTCAGTATCTCGAGTCATCCAGCATTCCCTCCACCTACCAGCTTTGCTCTTTAAATAACAGGAACTCTGAACTCAATATCATATCTCTTCATCTCAGTCCTAAACAAATGATCGAGTACCCTTCGACTGTGGCCCCATTGGGAACATCCTTCCTGTACCTAACCTGTTAGAATTTCACAGGTTTCCCTGAGAATCCCCCTCATTTTTCTAAACTCCAGTGTGTACAGTCCTAACCGACTCAAACGCTCCTCAGTGCTGCCGTCTGAGGGATCGGTCTGGTGACCCTCCGTCGCTGCACTCCCTCCATCACCAGAACATCCTCCTTCAGATAAGGGGACCAAAACTGACCACAATACTCCAGGACCAAGGTCCCGAGACAATTGCAGTGAGACATCCCTGCTCCTGGACTCGAATCCTCTCTCTGTGAAGGCCAACATCCTACTCACTGCCTGCTGCACACTTCCTTTCAGCGACTGGAGCACGAGGAGACCCAGGTCTTAGATTAGATTTCGATTACTTACAGTAGTGTAAGTACTTCGACCCTCCGAAGATCAACCCACCCAGACCCACTCCCCTACATTTACCCCATTCACCTAACACTACGGGCAATTTAGCATGACCAATTCACCCAATGTGCAGATTTTCTTTGGACTGTGGGAGGAAACCGGAGCACCCGGAGGAAACCCACACAGACAGTCGCCTGAGGCAGGAATTGAACCCGGGTCTCTGGCGCTGTGAGGCAGCAGTGCTAACCACTGAGCCACCGTGTCGTCTTGTTCCAGCTCACCACCATTCGGGTAATAGTCTGCCTTCCTGCTTTTCACCACCTGCCTTTGTCCACGTTATACGCCATCCGCCACTCACTCAAGTTGTCCAAATCAAGCTGAAGCATCTTTGCATCCCCTCCACAGTTCACCCAACTGTGTGTGAAATGCAAATGTGGAGAAATTATATGCACTTCCCTCACCTGCATCATGAATATATATTGGGAATAGCTGGAGTGCAAGCACTGATCGCTAAAGTGTCCTCCATACTGGGACTGTTTTCCCCGGAGCGTCGGAGGCTGAGGGGTGACCTTATAGAGGTTTATAAAATCATGAGGGGCATGGATAGGGTGAATGGCAGAAGTCTGTTCCCTGAAGGTATATTCAAGACTCGGGGCAGATTTTTAAGGTGAGAGGAGGGAGATTTTAAAAAGACCTGAGGGGCAATTTTTCTTTGTTTTAGAGATATACATAAATAATCTGGAAGAGGGCACTGTTGGTCTTAGAGTGATTTGCATGTGGAATGAAGTTCCAGAGGCAGTGGTGGATGCAGGCACAATTACAACATTTAAAAAGACATGTCATGAGTTCATGAACAAGAAAACTTGAGAGAGATATGGGCCAGGAGCAGGCAGGTGGGACGAGTTTAATTGGAAATTATGGTTGGTATGGACTGGTTGGACCGAAGGGTCTGTTTCCGTACTGTATGACTCTATGTCTAAGCAGCAAGTAATATTCGTGCCAAGCAAATGGTCACTTCTGACAAGAGAGAAGCAAGCCACATCCCCATGGCCTTCAAAATGGTATTCCCATCGGTGATTCCCTGATTGTATGCAGCGTATCTTATGGATGTCACACACTGCTGCTCCTGAGTGTCAGTGGTGGAGGGAGTGGATCTCTGTGGCCTCAGCTGGAGGATTGGACCTAACTCTGAACACCACAAAGGTCGTTCTGCTATAATGTGACCGTTCTGTTCCTCTGTCACCTCGTACTGTAGAAAATCACAGGACGGGAAACCACTACAAAAAAACAAAGAAAATTTACAGCCCAGGAACAGGCCCTTCGGCCCTCCAAACCTGAGCTGATCCAAACCCACTGTCCAAACCTGTCGCCCAATTCCTAAGCATCTGTATCCCTCTGCTCCCCACCTACTCATGCATCTGTCCAGACACATCTTAAATGAATCTACTGTGCCTGCCTCTACCACCTCTGCTAGCAACGTGTTCCAGGTACCCACCACCCTCTGTGTGAAGTACTTGCCGCGTGTATCCCCCTTAAACTTTTACCTCTCACCTTGAAAGCGTGACCTCTCGTTATGGAATCCCTCACCCTGGGAGAGAGCTTATGTCTATCCACCCTGCCTATACCCTCCATGATTTTGTAGACCTTAATCAGGTCCCCCCTCAATCTCCTTTTTTCTAATGAAAATAAACCTAACCTACTCAACCTCTCTTCATAGCCAGCACCTTCCATACCAGGCAACATCCTCGTAAACCTTCTCTGCACCCTCTCCAAAGCATCCACATCCTTTTGGTAATGTGGCGCCCAGAACTGTACACCGTATTCTAAATGCAACCGAACCAAAGTTTATCATGACCTGCCAACTCTCATACTCAATACCCCATCTGATGAAGGTAAACATACCATATGCCTTCTTGACCACTCTATCCACCTGTGCAGCAACCTTCAGGGTACAATGGACCTGAACTCCCAGATCTCTCTGCTCATCAACTTTTCCCAAGGCTCTTCCGTTTACTGTATAATTTGCTCTAGAATTAGACTTCCCAAAATGTATCACCTCACATTTGCCCGGAATGAACTCCATCTGCCACTTCTCTGCCCAACTCTCCAGTCTATCTACATTCTCCTGTTTTCTTTGACAGTCCCCTGTGCTTTCTGCTACTCCACCAATCTTCGTGTCATCTACAAACTTACTGATCAGACCAACAGTGCCCTCTTCCAGATTATTTATGTATATCACAAACAGTGGCCCCAGCACTGATCCCTGTGGAACATCACTGGTCACCTTTCTCCATTTTGAGAAACTCCCTTCAACTACTACTCTCTGTCTCCTGTTGCTCAACCAGTTCTTTATCCACCGAGCTAGAACACCCTGTACACCATGTGACTTCACTTTCTCCATTAGTTTACCACGGGGAACCTTATCAAACGCCGTACTAAAGTCCATGTATATGCAATCTACAGCCCTCCCTTCATCTATCAACTTGGTCACTTCCTCAGAGAACTCTGTTAAGTTGGTAAGGCACGATCTCCCCCCGCACAAAACCATGCTGCCGTTCACTGATAAGCTACAGAAAATCACGCCACGGGAAACCACGAGAAAATCACTCTGTGGAAGATTGCTATAGAAAATTGCGACACTCCCCATTGAGTAGAACGTTCATGGTTATCCAAACCACGTCCACAATTCATCAATCGCGTTATGGCTCATTCGTGCTGACGAAACGAGCGTTATAGCAGAAAGACCTGTACTTCAGGAAGGATGAGAAGCCACTGGGGAGGGGTGAACGGCAACTTTCAAGAGAAAATTGGATAAATACCCGAAAAAAAAGCGCGCACAGATCACAGGAGAGGGGGCTGGGGTTGGGAGGGGGTATGTGGGAGCAGTGAATATGAGATTCACGAGCTAGCACGGGCACGACAGGCGTATGGCGCCGTGGTTCACTGCCTCGATTACGAGCTGAGGAACACATGGTCACTGCGGGGGAATCTGAACTATGCAGGGAGTCACATACATTAATATTGACCAACACGTCTGAAAGAGGAAAAAAAAATTGCATTGAGTCAGCACCGCCAGGAGTCCCAAAACACTTCACGACAAAATCAAAGTGTTTTACGAGAGTGACGCGTAGGAAGCCTGGCCGCAACCCCACAAACGAGGATCTGGATATGGATTTGGCCGTGTGCTTTTCCTGACGGTGCCTGGGACTGTTGGAGCTCCCTTGATCCTTTTAAGCAGCCCCTTGAGATCTTTTATAAACTCACATGACGGACATCGGGGCCTTTTCTCGTTCAAACAAAAAAAATTAAGCGGATTCTGCGAACAATGAAACAGACAAAAGTAGTTGTGCCCGTGCAGTGCTCCCTCAGGCCTGCCTCTTGGGATTCTCAGCCTAGGCTCCCGAGTACCTGGAGTGGGATTTGAACCCTTTTCTGTCTCTGGAGCTGGTCTAACGTAACCTTTACACTTTGAGAAGGAAGAACAAGCAAGGAGAAAAGGGGAACGGAAGAGTTTGGTTCAGGAGCTAGCTCTGGAATGGCTGGCTAATCCGTGTTATTGCTCCTTTTAGTTACTAGGCCTCAGGCTCGGCAGATTAGGCCTCAGTGTGTCTGTCCAGGATGAACTCCAGGGTGGGTATTGTGCTACAGTCAGTGTGGACACTCTCCACCACCACCACTGGCAATCCCACACGTACCCCCCATCTCCATTACACAGTGGGATCTAGCTTCTCCCCCTCACACCCTGTCTCTCCAACACATCGTCAGATACTTACACAGCAGCTGGAGACAGCTCTCTCTGTTGTTCAGCCTGGAGGTCACATCGCCTGTGGTGAGTGACGGATAGGGGCAGCGCAACTCATTCACCAAGCCGCTGGCTTCCAGTTGGAAGGTTTCCGAATCTTCAGGGCCTACAGAGCGGAAACGGAGCCTGTGAGCGAGTTGGATTGGATCCACCAAAGGCCACCCAACCCACACTGCCTGTGCCACGTGCCACATAGCAACCAAATTGGGGTGAGGCATGGAGGGGGTGGCGGGTGAGATAAGGGAATGGGAAACAGCCATTCAGCCCATCGAGTGGGCTCTGCTATTTAACCTGATCAGAATGCTGCCTCAATTGTGTTTACCTGTCTTCCACCTGCCTCCTCCACCTCCCCCCATCAACAACACTAATGTTCCTTGTGGATCGCTTCAACTTTTCTTTCAGAGACCAGCCTCTTGTTGCGTGGGGGGGGTGGGGGAGAGTGTCCCACAGGTCAGTGCCCATCTGATGCCTTTGTTATTATCCTGCAAGCACTGACTGACAGACATGTTCAGACCCACTCCCTTCACCGAATCTCCCCACGTTACTCCAGAGCTCCGACTGCTCAATGATTCCCCAGACGGAATTGTCACTAACCGCCCTGCGTTACCCTGAAGGAGCACTGGAGAGCCCCTCCCCTCCCCCACCACGCTGTCCTTCGGTACGGGCAGAATCACCACTGGCACATTCACACATGACGGCGCTGGCACGCCCCAATGCCATCGTCACGTGGTCGCGTGGCACTGCCGCTGGGCGTCTATCAGCCTTTCCTCACCTCTACCCTCGCTGACCAGCTGACTGCATCACTCGGGGGGGGCGTAGGGGAGGGGTTAAGGGGCAGTGGTGGGGGGAGCAGAAAGAGCACTCCACTGGGTCAACCACTTTCTACCACATTTCAGGGGCACCAGGTCACGTATGTTACATGTGAGACCATCAAGGCAGTGCCACAGAATGCCACTGGTAGGAGCATCAAGCTGCACAGGTAGCGAGTGCGCCCAGCTGGCATCTCCCCTTCACTCTCTCCCCACCCCCCAAAACTGCCCCCCCCCCCACACACTCTATAATCTGCAGCAAATGTCCTGAGGGTGGGATGTATGGCCTAGGGGAGCTGTCTCTCAGGGGGTTGGGGAGCCGGAGTCCCCAGATCCCATCACGAGAGGCCTGACTGAGGCGTGTAGCACAACAACAAATTCCATTCCCATAGCTGCCTCTGTACAGCCCCTGCAGGATGTGGGCACCCATTGGTACAACCAACACATGCTGCCCACCCCTTCAGCAAGTGCGTTCCACTTGGGTCATTCCAGGGGGCAGTTAAGAGTCACTGTGGGTCTAGAGTCACATGACAGAACGGGAGCAGAGTTACTGGGCAGCAAGAGGCCATTCGGCCCATCAGCTGGTGTAAATGAGCGTACTGACTTAGTGCAACTCCCCTGCTTTCTCCTCATAACCTTAAACGTTTCTATTTGAATAATCATCCAGTGTCATATTTACGCCCTATGTAAGCCAGACCAGGTAAGGATGGCAGATTTCCTTCCCTGAAGGGTCAGATGGGGTTTTTACAACAACTGGTTGTTCTGATCACCATCACCATAACTACCTTTCAATGTCAGGTTTATTTCTTAAATTTGGATGCCCTGGTGGGATTTGAACCTCAGAACTTAAGCCTGGGGCCTCTGGTTAGCGATTCCAACATCAGTATCTCTTTCCCGAAACATCAGTGAAATATTCTGAGGCACACCTTCACAGGCAGTTTAGAGTCAGAGAAAAACTGTCTACCTTGTCTGCACCAGGAAGGAGAGGGGATGTTTGTGAGTGTGGTTCCAATCATGCGGGGGGCTGCTTTGTCCTGGACGGTATTGAGCTTCTTGAGTGTTGTTGGAGCTGCCCCCATCCAGGGGGAAGTGGGGATTATTCCATCACACTCCTGACTTGGGCCTTGTAGGTGGTGGACAAGCTGTGAGGAGTCAGGAGGTGAATTACTCACTGCAGTATACCTAGCCTCTGACCTGCTCTTGTAACCATGGTATTAATTTGGCAAGTCCAGGTCAGCTTCTGGTCAATGGTAACCCTCAGGATGTTGATAGTGGGGGAATTTGGTGATTGTCAACGAGTGGTGATTAGATAGTCTATGATTGGTGATTTGTAGCCTGGCATTATGTGGCATCTACTTGTCACATTTTCAGCTCTGATCTCCAGCATCTGCAGACCTCACTTTTTACTCTACTTGTCAGCCCAAGTCTGGATATCCACATTTCCCCTCCCCCCCCACATTATCCCAGTCCCCAAGCCTCCAACTCGGCACTGCCCTCCAGACCCGTCCATCACTGCCCCCTCTGACCCTATCACCTTCACCCCCTCTCATTTATCTCTCAGCCCCGGCCCACAAACCTCATTCCTGATGAAGGCCTTTTGCCCGAAATGTCGATTCTCCTGCTCCTCGGGTGCTGCCTGACCCGCTGTGCTTTTCCAGCACCACACTCTCCACTCAAGCCTGGATATTGTCCAGATCTTGGTGCATTTGAACACGGACTGCTGCAGTACCGGAGGGGTCAGGAATGGTGCTGAACATTGTGTAATCATTGACGAGCATCCTCACTTCTGGAAGGTCATTGATGAAGCAGCTGAAGATAGTTGGGGCCTAGGACACTACACCTGAGGGACTCCTGCAGAGATGTCCTGGAGCTGAGATGACTGACCTCCAACAACCACCACCATCTTCCTGTGTGTCACATATGGCTCTAATCAGCAAAGTGTTCGCCCCTCCCCAATACCCATCAATTCCAGATTTAATAGTTTTTTTTTCTCCAGATTGCAGACATCCCTGACTGCTAGAATTTCAATCCAGGCAGGGATTGGCCAACTTTCAAGGTGGCATTGGACGATTATTTGGACGGAGATGGTGTGTGTTGAGAGGGCAGGAGAGTGGCACTCTGGGTAATAGAGCCAGGCACGGTGGGCCGAATGGCCTGCACTGTAACGATTCTGTGATGGAGGGGATGGGGTTGACAATTAGGAGATGGCCTGAAGGAACCTTGCTGTGATTTTTACGGACAACCGTGAGGCCTTTCCTTCCTCTTGATCCCAAATAAAGAGGACCCCGCGCTCGCTCACCCGTCGTCGGGGTGATGCACTCCTCCAGAGGGCTTATGGACTTCAGCTCAGACGCCAGCCAGGAACACAAGGCGGTGAAGTGGAGGGAGCATGGACCCTCGCTCGCTGCCTGGCAAAGCATGCCCTCTTCGACCAGCGGCCCGGGGGACCTGAAATGCACAGGGCGGGAAACAAGAGACTTGAGAACGTGACCAGCGATACTCCTCACCGATCACACAACCCCTAAGGTGTAGGAAGAGACCACTCGGCCCTTTGAGTCCACACCGACCCTCCAAAGGACATCCCACCCAAACCCAGCCTCTTACCCTACCCCTGTAACCCTGCATGTCCCATGGCTAACCCGCCCAACCTGCACATCCCTGGACACTATGGCCTTTGCACCTCATCTTTGGACTGTGGCAGAAAACCCGGAGGAAACCCACGCAGACACAGGGAGTACGCGCAAAGGCAACTTCACTCCAACTTAGCTGAAAATAATTGCAACAGATCGTATCCCCTGCCTGAGCGTCTCCAACAAAGTGAAATAGAGAGAATGCTGGAGAAACTCAGGTCTGCCAGCCTCTGAGGAGAGGGGACGCAGAGTGAATGTTTCATGTGCAGGAAGATAGGATTAGTTTGGAATGGCATTACGGTCAGCACAGACACAGTGGGCCGAATGGCCTGTACTGTTCGAAGCTTACATGCTGCCGGGTCTGCTGAGCTTCCCCAGCACCCTCAGGTCTCAGATTTCCAGCATCCGTGGTACTTCTTAAAAGTTTTGTTCCGGCACTTTCTGTTTCAGATCAAAAGCTCTCGCCAACTGTGCCTTTCTGGAGGCTTTGAGTTTTCACGAGAGGCTGAACAGGCCGGGGCTTTAATCCCTGGAGTGTCGGAGGCCGAGGGGCGACATTAGAGAAGTTTATAAAACCACCAGGAGCGTGGAAAGGGTGAATAGCCAAGGTGTTTTCCCCAGGGGAGTCCCGAACTAGAGCTTAAGGTGAGAGGGGAAAGATTTAAAAGGGACCTATGGGGTAATTTTTTTAAAGAGAGGGTGGTGCGTGTATGGAAAGAGCTGCCAGAGGAAGTGATTGAGGCTGGTACAATAACAACATTTAAAAGGCATCTGGATGGGTATATGAATAGGAAGGGTTTGGAGGGATATGGGCCGGGTGCTGGAAAATGCAACTAGATTAATTTAGGATATCTGATTGGCGTGGACAAGTTGGACCGAAGGGTCTGTTTCCGTGCTGAATGGTTCTACGACTCTATGACTTACCCCAAGGCTCTGAGAGTCTGCACCACATTCCCTTCCATCCACACACACTGTGCGTCCCTCTCTGTCTCTGACTCCATTCTCTCTGTGTCTCTGTCTGTGTCTCCCTCTGTCTCTATTCTCTCTCTCTCTGTGTCCGTGTCCCCCACTCTCTCCATCTGTGTGTCCCCCTCTGTCTCTGTCACTGTCTCCATTCGCTCTCTGTCCCTTCCTCCCTCCTTCCGTGTCTCTCCCTCTGTCTTTGAGTCCATTCTCTCTCTCTCCGTGTCTGTGTCCCTTTCACTCTCCCTCTGTGTGTCCCCCTCTGTCTCTCTATCTGTGTCCCTCACTTTCTCCCTCTGTGTGTCTCCCTCTGTTACTGACTCCATTCTCTATCTTTCTCTCTCTCTCTCTCTGTCCTTCACTCTTTCAGTCTGTCTCTGTTGCTGTCTCCCTGCCCCTCACTCTTTCTGTCCCCCTCTCTGTCCCTCTGTCTCCCTCTCTGTTCCTGTCTCTGTCTCTGTCCCGCTGTCTCCCTTTCTGTCTCTGTCCCTCTCTGTCCCTGTCCCTGTCCCTGTCCCTCTCTCCCTCTCTGTCCCTGTCCCTCTCTCCCTCTCTGTCCCTGTCCCTCTGTCTGTCTCCCTCTCTGTCCCTGTCCGTCTCTGTCTCTGTCCCTGTCCCTCTCTCCCTCCCTGTCCCTGTCCCTGTCCCTCTCTCTGTCCCTGTCCCTGTCCCTGTCCCTCTCTCTGTCCCTGTCCCTGTCCCTCTCTCCCTCTCTGTCCCTGTCCCTGTCCGTCTCTCTGTCTCTGTCCCTCTCTCCCTCTCTGTCCCTCTCTCCCTCTCTGTCCCTCTCTCCCTCTCTGTCCCTGTCCCTCTCTGTCCCTGTCCCTCTCCCTCTCCCTCTCCCTCTCTCCCTCTCTCTGTCCCTGTCCCTGTCCCTCTCTCCCTCTCTGTCCCTGTCCCTGTCCCTCTCTCCCTCTCTGTCCCTGTCCCTGTCCGTCTCTGTCTCTGTCTCTGTCCCTCTCTCCCTCTCTGTCCCTCTCTCCCTCTCTGTCCCTGTCCCTCTCTGTCCCTGTCCCTGTCCCTGTCCCTGTCCCTCTCCCTCTCCCTCTCCCTCTCCCTCTCCCTCTCCCTCTCTCCCTCTGTCTGTCCCTGTCCCTATCCCTGGAGCAGGTCCTCTCCCACCCCCTGGAGGAGAGGGCGGGGCATCAACCGTACTTCCGGGGGCGGGGCATCGACGGTGACGCGAGACTAATGGGTGTCTCCAGGGTCCTAGAGCCCTGGGAGGAACAGAGAGAGAGAGAGAGAGGAGGGGAGAGGGCCTCCAGACCCCCAGACCCCAACAGGCAACTGCCACTCTTAAAAACAGTCCTTTCTAGCCTGTGGGTGTGGAGAATGTGGAGCTGGCTGTTGTTAAAATGAACAGCACAGTGGTAGTGTCCCTATCGCTGGACAGGGAGGGCCGGGTTCAGGTTCCCCCCTCCCCCGTTCCAGAGGGTGTGTAATAACAACTCCCTGAACATGGTGATTAGCAAATCAGGATCAAGCAGACGGAGGGTTACAATGATGAACCTGAATGAGCAATGGGGAGGGGATAGGACCACGCATTGGCTGGGCCGAATGGTCTTTTTCTAGAATAGGGGAGTCCAGAACTAGAGGGCATAGATTTAGGGTGAGAGGGGAAAGATATAAAAGAGACCTAAGGGTAAACTTTTTCACCCAGAGGGTGGTACGTGTATGGAATGAGCTGCCAGAGGAAGTGGTGGAGGCTGGTACAATTACAACATTTAAGAGGCATTTGGATGGGTATATGAATAGGAAGGGTTTGGAGGGATATGGGCTGGGGGCTGGCAGGTGGGACTAGATTGGATTGGGATATCTGGTCGGCATGGACGGGTTGGACCAAAGGGTCTGTATCTGAAAGTGCTATTTGACTCTGTTCTTGATCCTGAGTAATTTATCGTGCTTTCCTGTCTGAGTGATGTCTGCCTTCAGCTGAAGGGGTGCCTCAGGGTGAAGGACACCTTGTAGTGAATGGGTAGCTGCTGTTCCATAGGTTGGGATCTGTGATGAAGGGCTTATGCCCGAAATGTTGACTCTCTTGCTGCTCGGATGCGGCCTGACCTGCTGCGCTTTTCTAGCGCCACACTCTTCAACTCTGACTCTCCAGCAGCTGCAGTCCTCACTTTCTCCAGGGACCTGCGATTGTCAATGTTTGAAATTCACTGCTAAAGTGAGCTGTGGAAGCTCGGTCTTTGTGTACATTCAAGGTCAGAAACTGATAGATTTCTGTTTAGTATCCAGTGAGAGGTGAAATGAGGTCCCAAGGGAACAGCCTGAGTGAAGGGACAACCTTTTAGAACTGAAGTGAGGAGGAATTTTGTAACAAATCTGTGGAACTCAGGGTGTGGAGGCCAAGTCATTGAGTATATTGAAGATCTGACCACGGTAGAGGGTGGAATTTGAATTCAAATAAGAAAAGAACTGGAATTATCAATTTAAGAATCATACAACCATCGTTGGAAAACCCATCTGGTCAACGAATGCCCTTCACGGATGGAAATTTGCCATCCTCACCTGGTCTGGCCTAAGTGTGACTCTCAGTGGCGTAGCAAGCCGTTCAGTTGTACTGGTGGAATCACCCCTCACCCCTCACCCCCCAACCTGCATTGACCATCCCCCAGTCCACCCTTCTATTTATCTTTGAACACCTCTCTCTCTCTCACGTTCCTGATGAAGGGCGTATGCCTGAGATGTCGATTCTCCTGCTCGTTGGATGCTGCCTGACCTGCTGTGCTTTTCGAGCACCACTCTCTTTGACCTCTGACTCTCCAGTCCTCACTTTCTCTGACTCGAAGAAATGAAGCTGAACAGCTTACCTAGCATCAACGTAGACACTGGAAAAGACAACAGCAGAAACAGCCCTGTCGACCCTGTAGGATCTGACAGTGGTTAGCACTGCTGCCTCACAGCGCCTGAGACCCGGGTTCAATTCCTGACTCAGGGGACTGACTGTGTGGAGTTTGCATGTTCTCCACGTGTCTGTGTGGGTTTCCTCCGGGTGCTCCGGTTTCCTCCCACAGTCCAAAGATGTGCGGGTCAGGTGAATTGGCCATGCTAAATTGCCCGTAGTGTTAGGTAAGGGGTAAATGTAGGGGTATGGGTGGGTTGCGCTTCGGCGGGTCGGTGTGGACTTGTTGGGCCGAAGGGCCTGTTTCCACACTGTAAGTAATCTAATGTAAAAAATCTAATCTAATGTAAAAATTCCTGTGGGCCCTGGGTGACTCAGCCTGGTTGGGAATATCCCTGGAGGTTTGCTCAGAACCCTGCACCGCCTCACCCAGTCGAATAACTTGGATGTAAAGTTAACAATCGCACAACACCAGGTTATAGTGGAACAGGTTTAACTGGAAGCAAATTCACACCTTACACAGAAACAACTTAACAAAACCGATCAGCTGGAAATTTTTAAAAAATTTTGTTTTTGAAAGTTACATTTGATATGTTTGTTCTGGAGAGAGTGGGGATATTCTGGGAGGGTGTGTGTGTGTGTGTGAGGGGGGGGGACATTCCTGGGAGGGTGTGTGTGTGTGTGTGTGTGTGTGTGAGGGGGGGGACATTCCTGGGAGGGTGTGTGTGTGTGTGTATGTGAGGGGGGGGACATTCCTGGGAGGGGGTGTGTGTGTGTGTGTGTGTGTGTATGTGAGGGGGGGGACATTCCTGGGAGGGTGTGTGTGTGTGTGTGTGTGAGGGGGGGGACATTCCTGGGAGGGTGTGTGTGTGTGTGTGTGTGTATGTGAGGGGGGGGACATTCCTGGGAGGGTGTGTGTGTGTGTGTGTGTGAGGGGGGGGGACATTCCTGGGAGGGTGTGTGTGTGTGTGTGTGTGTATGTGAGGGGGGGGACATTCCTGGGAGGGTGTGTGTGTGTGTGTGTGTGTGAGGGGGGGGACATTCCTGGGAGGGTGTGTGTGTGTGTGTGTGTGTGAGGGGGGGGACATTCCTGGGAGGGTGTGTGTGTGTGTGTGTGTGTGTGAGGGGGGGGACATTCCTGGGAGGGTGTGTGTGTGTGTGTGTGTGAGGGGGGGGACATTCCTGGGAGGGTGTGTGTGTGTGTGAGGGGGGGGACATTCCTGGGATGGTGTGTGTGTGGGGGGACATTATTGGGAGGGTGTGTGTGGGCCCCACCAGTTCCCTGTCTGACCCTTTTAAGAGGGGGAGCCCTTCCCAAGATGGCGGCGTTGGCAGCCGTTGGCCGGGCCGGCCGGCCGGCGCGCTGACGTCATGTCCGGTGATGTGATGTGGTGTCGTGAAGCGGGCGGTTGCCCTGGGAGATTGCCGTCAGTGAGTTGCGGAGTCACCATGGCCGGGCCCCTGGAGCAGGCGGTCTCCATGTTGGAGCAGCTCCGCAGCGAATGGAGCCGCAAGAACCCGAACCTCCGCAAGTGCGAGGAGCTGCTCGGGAAACTGAAGGTGGGGGTGGGGGAGAGAGAGACCCCCCCCGGGAGAGAGAGAGAGAGAGACCCCCCGGGAGAGAGAGAGACCCCCCCCCCCCCCAGGGGAGAGAGAGAGAGACCCCCCCCCCCGGGGAGAGAGAGAGAGAGAGACCCCCCGGGAGAGAGAGAGAGCCCCCCCCCCCCCCAGGGGAGAGAGAGAGAGAGAGACCCCCCGGGAGAGAGAGAGACCCCCCCCCCCAGAGAGAGAGAGAGACCCCCCCCCCCAGGGGGGGAGAGAGAGAGAGAGAGAGACCCCCCGGGAGAGAGAGAGACCCCCCCAGGGGGAGAGAGAGAGAGACCCCCCCCCAGGGGAGAGAGAGAGAGAGAGAGACCCCCCGGGAGAGAGAGAGACCCCCCCCCCCCAGGGGGGGAGAGAGAGAGAGAGACCCCCCGGGAGAGAGAGAGAGAGACCCCCCGGGAGAGAGAGAGACCCCCCCCCCCAGGGGGGGGGGGAGAGAGAGACCCCCGGGAGAGAGAGAGAGACCCCCCCCCCCCAGGGGAGAGAGAGAGAGAGAGAGACCCCCCGGGAGAGAGAGAGACCCCCCCCCCCAGGGAGAGAGAGAGAGAGCCCCCCCCCCCCAGGGGGGGAGAGAGAGAGAGAGAGAGACCCCCCGGGAGAGAGAGAGACCCCCCCCGGGGGAGAGAGAGAGAGACCCCCCCCCAGGGGAGAGAGAGAGAGAGAGAGACCCCCCGGGAGAGAGAGAGACCCCCCCAGGGGGAGAGAGAGAGAGACCCCCCCCCAGGGGAGAGAGAGAGAGAGACCCCCCGGGAGAGAGAGAGACCCCCCCCCGGGGGGGGGGGAGAGAGAGAGAGAGACCCCCCCCCAGGGGAGAGAGAGAGAGAGACCCCCCGGGAGAGAGAGAGACCCCCCCCCCCCCAGGGGAGAGAGAGAGAGAGAGAGAGAGAGAGAGACCCCCCGGGAGAGAGAGAGACCCCCCCCCCCCAGGGGGGGAGAGAGAGAGAGAGACCCCCCGGGAGAGAGAGAGACCCCCCCCAGGGGGGGGGGGGAGAGAGAGAGAGAGACCCCCCCCCAGGGGGGGGGGAAGAGAGAGAGAGAGACCCCCCCAGGGGGGGGGAGAGAGAGAGAGAGACCCCCCCCAGGGGGGGGGAGAGAGAGAGAGAGAGAGACCCCCCCCAGGGGGAGAGAGAGAGAGACCCCCCCCCCCAGGGGGGGGGGGAGAGAGAGAGAGAGACCCCCCGGGTGAGAGAGAGACCCCCCCCAGGGGGAGAGAGAGACCCCCCCCCCCAGGGAGAGAGAGAGAGAGAGAGACCCCCCGGGGGGAGGGAGAGAGAGAGACCCCCTCGGGGGGAGGGAGAGAGAGACCCCCCCCCCGGGGAGAGAGAGAGAGAGAGAGAGACCCCCCCCCCCCAGGGGGAGGGAGAGAGACCCCCCGGGAGAGAGAGAGACCCCCCCCGGGGAGGGAGAGAGAGAGAGACCCCCCCCCCCCCCCCAGGGGGAGAGAGAGAGAGACCCCCCCGGATGGAGAGGGAGAGAGAGAGAGAGAGACCAGGGAGAGAGAGAGAGAGAGACCAGGGAGAGAGAGAGAGAGAGACCAGGGAGAGAGAGAGAGAGAGACCCCCCCCAGGGGGAGGGAGAGAGACCCCCCGGGAGAGAGAGAGACCCCCCCCCCCCAGGGAGAGAGAGACCCCCCCCAGGGGGAGAGAGAGAGAGACCCCCCCCAGGGGGAGAGAGAGAGAGACCCCCCCCGGGGGGAGAGGGAGAGAGAGAGACCCCACCCCCGGGGGGAGAGGGAGAGAGAGAGAGACCCCACCCCCCGGGGGAGAGAGGGAGAGAGACCCCCCCCCGGGGGGAGAGGGAGAGAGACCCCACCCCCCGGGGGGAGAGGGAGGGAGACCCCACCCCCCGGGGGGAGAGGGAGGGAGACCCCACCCCCCGGGGGGAGAGGGAGAGGGAGGGAGACCCCACCCCCCGGGGGGAGAGAGAGAGAGAGGGAGACCCCACCCCCCGGGGGGAGAGAGAGAGACCCCCCCGGGGGGAGAGGGAGAGAGAGAGACCCCACCCCCCCGGGGGAGAGAGAGAGAGAGAGAGAGACCCCCCGGGGGGAGAGAGAGAGAGACCCCCCGGGGGGAGAGGGAGAGAGAGACCCCCCCAGGGGGAGAGAGAGAGACCCCCCGGGGGGGAGTGAGAGAGACCCCCCCCAGGCTAAATTTCCAAGGCTGGGGAGGGGGCGAAAGAGAGAGACGTACACAGAGACCCCAAGGGGTGGGGAAGTTGAACAGAGGTTCACAGGGGGTGGGGGCAGAGAGACCTCAGGGGGTGGCAATCGGAGAGGCTGACCCTGGGTCTGTGGGTAGATAAACAGACTGTGGGGTGTGGGTGGAAGAGAGCCCCTGGGGGTGTGGGTGGGACAGGGATTGACCCTCCAGGGGGTGGGGAGAGGGGGAGGGAGCCTGGGGATGGGTGAGGGGGGAGGGGAGCCCTGGGGATGGGTGAGGGGGGAGGGAGCCTGGGGATGGGTGAGGGGGGAGGGAGAGACCCTGAGGGTGAGAGGTGGTTGGTGGAAAAAGACAAGAGAATCATGAAAGAGGGAGCCCAGTGCAGTTGGGGGGCTGGATTGACAAGAGGGACATGAGTGGGGGGGGACTTCAAATCCTAAACCCACCCACTGCCCTCTTCCCAATCCTGATGTGATGCCCTGGCCCCCTTTGCCCCAGTTTGTGTCTGACCTGCTGGGTACTGCAGCTGTCCTCACGCTGGTTATGGCAGGTTGTAGTTGGCAGTACCGAGTGGTTTGGTCTTGATGCCAATGTTCCCATCTCTCTTTCCCCCCCCAATCACATTCTCTTGCCAGCTCTGTTCACCCCTGCTCTGACACACTTCTCATTTCAGGTGGCTCTGCTGGAATTGAACTTCCTGCCCACATCAGGCTCCAAGCTAACCAAGCGCCAGCTCATTCTAGCCCGTGAGTATCATTGACCTGGCAAAGTGACCCCTACAGAGCTAAATTTCCAAAAAATGTACAATAAAACCAAGTGCTGGAGAAACTCACTGTGTCAGACACCATCTGTGATGTGCGAAACAGTTCGTGTCCAATATGACTCCTCATACAAAAGAAAGATATTTTTGCTTTTGTGCTGAACTGCTCAATTCACTCTGATACATGATGGTTTCCTTCCTTTCAGTTTGTGTAAGTTAGCTTAGATTCACTACAGTGTGAAAACAGGCCCTTCGGCCCAACAAGTCCACACCGACCCTCCGAAGTGTGATCCATCCAGACCCATTCCCAATATTTACCCCTGACTAATTCACCTCACGCTATGGGAAATTTAGCATGGCCAATTCACCCTAACCTGCACAGCTTTAGATTGTGGGAGGAAACCAACGCGGGCGCGGGGAGAATGTGCAAACTCCACACAGACAGTCGTCTGAGGCTGGAATCAAACCCAGGACCCTGATGCTGTGAGGCAGCAGTGCTAGCCACTGAGCCACAGTGCCACGTAGAAAATACTTTTTTGCAATTTTGAGTGAACAGTTTTCCTTTCTTTCTTTTTTGGTGACGTGTAATTAGTTTGCTTTTTCCTGTAGCTTAAAAACCGCTGCACAGCGTTTACATTCGAGCTAGTGTGCAGAGTTGAGAAAGCACTGTGTTTAATAACGTCTCTCCTGGTTTTTGTTTTGGGGAGGGTCGAGAATCTGACAGACTTTGTTTCTGAACAAGCCCATCCCTCCCTCTTTCCTCAGACTTTTCACTGTTGCTGTGGGGCCAAATGGTTACCAACAACTTTTACCTACTTGCCTACATCCTCCAAAGCATGGATAACTTGTTGACAATAAGGTGTTCAAAGTTGCTCTGTCTTAAATGTCTGACCCAAGTGAGTGACCTTGGTGTTTGACCCAAACGTTTTGCCTAACACGATCGGGTAACCGTGATTGTGACTTGTAGAACTGCAGAGTGCGTCACGTTAGAGATTTTGTTTGGAGGACAATGGCCTGAAATCCCAATCACTACAATTTGGAATTGCCCTGGGAGTGACAAAGAGATGTCACGTGATGAGTAATCCAGACGCCTAGGCTGATGTTCTGAGGAGTGGCGATGTGTCGGTCCACTCCAGTGTTATTAAGAAAGAGCTGTGTGTCTCTGACGGGTGATTTCGATCCCAGAGCCTGCAGGAGTGGCTGTGTCGCGGTGAACTGTTACAACCTGTGATCTACAAGTGCAGCGGCCACTTTGACAGCTCCTGTTGTAGGATAAAGTCATGCAGGAGATCGGAATCAAAACATGTGATGCTGGAAAAGCACCGCTGGTCAGGCAACATCCGAGGAGCAGGAGAGTCAATGTTTCAAGAATAAGCCCATCATTAGGGACCTGGGGAGGAAGAGAACTTCGAGGTGGGCATCCTTGGGAAGAGGCTTTGCAGTGAAGTTATAAACAACCAGGAGAATCTTCCTGATGAAGGGCTCATACTCGAATCATCGACTCTCCTGCTCCTCAGATGCTGCCTGACCGCCTGTGCTTTTCCAGCACCACAGCTCCTGTTAAGGGCAGACTGAGATGTAGGACGTACTGGTGATGGCGAAAGTGAGGACTGCAGATGCTGGAGATCAGAGCTGAAAATGTGTTGCTGGAAAAGCGCAGCAGGTCAGGCAGCATCCAAGGAGCAGGAGAATCGGCGTTTCGGGCATGAGTCCTTCTTCAGGAAAAAGCGCTTCCTGAAGAAGGGCTCATTCCCGAAACGTCGACTCTCCTGCTCCTTGGACGCTGCCTGAACTGCTGCGCTTTTCCAGCAACACATTTTCAGCGACATACTGGTGATGTTTAGTTGAGAGATGATCGGTTGGTTTAATGGCTACCTCGGGAGTTAAACTAGATTTTTAATTGTCTTAACATTTCTTCAGTAACACTTTATTTACCTGCAGCAGAACCCTCTAAGTTTGCAGATTTTAAAGGAGATTTTTGGAGGGTTCCAAGTATTAGTAGATTACCACACAGTTCCTTTGGAGTCTGCAACAATGGGGGTTCTGCAGGGATCCCATTGTGCAGCTGCGACACCACTGTCTGGGCCATCAGAAAATCCGGGTTCTGGTTTCGAATCTCACAGTATCAGGTGGTGACATTTAAATTCACTGAATAAAAAATATGGAATTGAGAACAGTTATGGGCAGTTGTGAAAGAAACCCATCTGGTTCACTCCTGCCTTTCAGGAGAGAAAATCTCACCAGCATGAGTTCAGATCCACAGCAGCACTGTTGACTCTTAAGTGCCTTCTGAAATAGTTGTGGGGAGAACGTGCAAACTCCACACAGACAGTCGCCCAAGGCTGGATTTGAAATTGGGACCATGGTACTGTGAGGCAGCAGTGCTAACTACTGAGCCACCGTACCACCCATTGTGTCCTGATGAATGCCAGACCAAAGACAAAGTCTGAATAGCACTATTTTAAATTGAATATTCAAGTTCTTCTAGTTAATAGGAAGGTTTAAAACAGTATTTCCCCTGAATGTGGGTTGTAGTTAGACTGGCATGTGTAATGACACCATGGTGCATCATCAGTGCACCATAATATAATATTCCTTAACTTTCTCGGATTAGTTTTGTAGTTTTGAACAGTCTCTATTTAGCTGTCCATTGTAAATGCACCTGTAGGTGAGTCAGCCCGTGAATGTTTCTATCGTGCTGCTGTGTCGTGTGGATCTGGGTGTATAGTGTGACGATCGGGGGGCTGAGCAGACGAGCAGTGCTTCTGGGATTCTCATTTCTCTGTGACTCCCTTGGTTATGAAACAGAACTTGTGTCTGAGTGACTTTTATTTTTTCTCTTTTAAAGGAGACGTTTTGGAGATTGGAGCTCAATGGAGCATCCTGAAGAAGGATATCCCGTCGTTTGAACGTTACATGGCACAGCTCAAGTGTTATTACTTCGACTACAAGTAGGTGATGCTGAACAGCACTGCGTCTGAATGGGTTACACTGTGGGGCCCGGGTTGTCAAGACCAGATTTGGGTTGACTTGAATGTAGAGGATGAAACGGTGGTCTAGTTGAGCTGTTAATGATGATGCAGAGCGTGACTCAGGTTGGTGGAGAGGAGATATTTACCAGATTTATCCCTGGAACGGACTGATTATATTAGATTCCCTACAGTGTGGAAACAGGCTGTTCGGCCCAACGAGTCCACACCGACCCTCCGAAGAGTAGCCCACCCATTTCCCTCTAACTAACGCACCTAACACTATGGGTAGTTTAGCATGGCCAATTCACCTGACCTGCATATCTTTGGACTGTGGGAGGAAACTGGAGCACTCGGAGGAAACCCGTGCAGACACGGGGACAATGTGTAAACCCCACACAGAGGCAGGAATTGAACCCGGATCCTGTCGCTATGAGGCAACAATACTAGCCACTGTGCCGCCCAAGGGTTTGTGTCGGGTATGAGGTCTAGTTAGTGTTCTTGTATCAATCCCACCTCATTAATTACCCCTTACACTCCAATGGTGTCCATCACATCTGATCTCCCAAACCCCAAAATACTGAAGGTAACAAGTACAGACATTGCTGGGGCAGTGGAGGAGGGGGAGCAAGCATTGGGAGTGTGAGGGGATGGGGGTATGGTGGCTGCACTGCAGTTCTGAAGTGGGCATGTCAGTGATTGCCAGTGATCTGCTCGCCTGACCAATCCATTACTATCCTTCTGTAATCTCAGGCCTGTTTCCTCATTGTTTAACACCCAGCCAAACTTCACTCCATCCACAAACCTGCTTATTGTCCCTGCTATGTTTCCTTCTATTCCATTTTTATACGTATCACGAGCAGTAAAGGACCAGAACTGATCCCTGTGCTCCAGTCTCTCAAACAGCCTTTCAGCATCACCTCCTGACTCCTACCACTAAACCAATTTCAGGTCTAACTTGCCGCGTTACCCTGGATTCCACGTACCTTTACCACCTTTACCAGTCTCCGGTGTGGGACTTGCTGAAATCACAACTGCCCGACCCTCATCGACACAGCTGTTCACCTCCTTGACCAATTCAGTCAGATTTGTTGGGTCTGACCTCTGACACAGCCGTGCTGAGTATCCCTGATCAAACCTGGCCGCTCCGCGTGGAGGTTAATCCTCTCCTCTAGAATTTTCACCAGTAGTTCCCCTGCCGACGACAAGACTCACCGATCTGTAATTCTCTCCTGCCCTTCTATAAAAGCTGAGTTCTGCTGTTTAGCAATGTAATTATGGTGTCCAGCAGCTGTAATGGCAGTTTGGATCCTTGGTCATTTATCCGGTCCAGAAATGTCACTGCAACGCCAAGGTAGCCTACAGCAGTTGCTGCGTTCTTGATGCCTACCTGCCTGGAGATTTGATGGCTGTCGTTTTTAGGTTTTTTTTTGCCGTTGCAGGGATGAATTGCCGGAGTCCGCCTACAAGCACCAGCTTCTGGGTCTGAACCTGCTCTTCCTTCTGTCTCAGAATCGTGTGGCCGAGTTCCACACGGAGTTGGAGCGACTTCCTGCCAGAGACATCCAGACAAACGTCTACATCAAGCACCCGGTGTCGCTCGAGCAGGTCCGCGCGGGGCGGGTGGGGAAGGCGGGGTGGGGTATGTCAGGCTGAAGCTTCGATGCCTCTTCAGTGAGGACGCTCTGACAGGGCTGTGGGTGCCCGTGGATGGCCGGCATTTGTTGTCTTTGGTGCAAAGACAAGCAAGCTGCTGGAAGCGAGGCTGAAACCCAGCGCAGCCAGATCCTGGTCATCCGAACACCTCTCAGGGCCAGGCCAGGCCCAAGGCAGAGTGCTTGACCAATTCTGAAAGCCAAAGCACGTGAAGTCATTCAGTTATAGAGATGTACACCACAGAAACACTCCAACTTGGCCATGCTGACCAGGTGTTCGGCGCGGTGACTCAGTTGTTAGCATGCCTGCCTCACGGTGCCAGGGTTCAATTCCAGCCTTCGGTAACAGTCTGTGTGGAGTTTGCGTAAGATCGGGTTGAGGCCGTTCAGCCCGTTGAGCAGCAGAGGCGGCTCAATCAGGTCTCAGTTGACCTGAATGCTGCCTTCCCGCACTGTCTCCATACCCCAGAAATGAATTGTTGCAAACCCTCCCGGTTAACACCTGGCAGGCAGTAGGAAGCGAATGGAAACGTGCCTCGATGGAGATTGAAGCTTGCAGAGGCTGAGTCTCCTCTGTGTAAATACAGAGGGGGAAATCACTGTCCCCTTCAGCTGCTGCTTTGGCAATCACTTCAGAACGACAGTGTCGGCATCTTAAATAATGACAGTGATGGCTGAGGGAAATATCAGATGCTGGATGGCACGGTCCTAGATAGTGTATTTTTTTCAAATACAGAGCAAGCTTGATTATCCAGCAAGACCGCTAGGTCTCGGTGCTTGGCTAAACTATGTTATCTGGCATTCGATTATCAGGAATTAGATTAACCGAACAAAATACTCCCCGTCTGTATCCTTTGGATAATCAAGGTTCCTCTGTACTTCTGTTTTCAGGATGTAAATGTTTATTGGTTTGTGTTTGAATCACTGATCTGGTTTGTACCTAATGGACCATTACATCTTAGGAAACAAAATATTTGTACTTCCTCTGCGTTCCCATTGACTTAGGTTCCCGTGACTGATGATAGCTGGATGGTGAGGGAGGGACGGAGGATCATATGACGAAAGATCAGGTTTGCTGTCCCTGTGCCCGGCAGAGTTGAGGTGATTTGGCAGAAACACGAGATCTTTGGCAGTGCGAATGCTGAGAGGATGTTCCCCCTTGTGGGAAAGGTCAGAACTAGGGGCCATAATTCGGAATCTAGCGGGGTCTTCCATTTTAAAATAGAGAGGAGTTTGTACTTGAAGATTTGGAATCTGTACAATTGTGTTTCCAGAGAGCATGTGGAGGCCAGATTGTTAAATATTTTCAAAGGTGGGGGGGAATAGATTTTAGCCTGACTTGAGTGAGGGTAGGGACAGAGTTTATCATGAGTAGGCAGGGACATTGAGGCCACTATTGCACCAAGCAGCAACCTTATTGGATAAAGGAGCAGACTTTACACAACAAGTGAAGCGATGGGGTTGGACCAGTAGGTGATCCAGAGATGTATCTTTTGCTCCCCTAAGTAGTCCACCCACCAATAAAGTTTGCGAACCACTGCCCTCAATGACATTATGCATGTTATTTGCTGCTGGTGTTCAGACCCTAATCCAGAATCTCGTCGAAATTCAGTGAAATCCTCAGGTGTGGCAGAAGAGCTTTACCAAGATGTTGTTGGGTATGGAAGGTTTGAGTCATAACGAATGGCAGTGAAGTGTAGGAGGTTGAGAGGTGATCTTTTAGAGCTTTATGAAAATTGTGAGGGGTATACACCGGGTTAATTAACAGTGTCTTTTCCCCCGTGGTGCAGTATTTCAATGCTGGGAGGGGGTTATATTTTTACGGTGAGTGGAGGAAGATTTAACAAAAACATGGGGGGGGGGGGGCAACTTTTTTTTCGGAGGGTGTTTTGCATGTGGAATGATCTTCCTGAAGAAGTGGTGGCTGTGGGTACAGTTACAATGTTTAAAAGACCTTTGGATAAGTACATAAATAGGAAAAGTTTGGATGGATATGGGTCAGGAGCAGGGCAGGTGACAAGAAGATTGAGAGGTGACTTAGTTGAGACGTATAATCAGAGAGTTAGGTAGGGTGGACAGGGAGAGCCTTTTTCCTCAGCTGGTGATGGCGAGTACGAGGGGGCATAGCTTTAAATTAAGGGGTTGATAGATATAGGACAGATGTCAGAGGTAGGCTCTTTACTCAGAGTAGTAGAGGCATGGAATGCCCGACTTGCAACAGTAGACTTGCCATCTTTAAGGGCACTTATATGGTTATTGGATAGACATGGATGAGAATGGAATAGTATAGGTTAGGTGGGCTTCAGATTAGTTCCACAGGTCAGCGCAACATCGAGGGCCGAAGGGCCTGTACTATGCTGTAATGTTTGATGTTAGTTGCTTAGTTTGAGAGAGCGTTCAGCATGGACTGGTTGGACCCGAGGTGCTGTGTGACCCTGTGCCAAAAGGCTTGATGCTTTGAAGTGGCTGTTTCAGTAAAAAGTTGCCCCTCCCCCGCACCCCCGAGAGTGTGTGTAATGTTCCTGCCTGTTTTATTCCAGTATCTAATGGAGGGCAGCTACAACAAGGTCTTCCTGGCAAAGGGGAACATTCCTGCTGAGAGCTACACCTTCTTCATAGACATCCTGCTTGATACCATCCGGTGAGTTCCAACCCACGTCACCTGGGGGGAGCACTGTTTCGTTTGGTGCGTTCCTCATGGTCTGAAATTCAAGACCGTACAACCAGAAAATAATGATTTGATTTGATTTATGACTGTCACGTGTACTGAGGTGCAGTGAAAGGTGCTGTCTGTCTTGCTTTGCAGACAGGCCGTACTATACAAGTGCATCAGAGCGGAGTGCAGCGTGCAGCTCCTGCTGAGATACGTTAACATTAAGGAGGTCCATTTAAAACAGGATAACAGCAGGGAAGCTGCTCTTAAATCTGTTCACATGTGTATACAAACTTTTATATCTTCTGCCTGACGGAAGGGGTTGGAAGAGAGTCTAACCGGGGTCTTTGATGATGTTGGCTGCCTTCCTGAGGCAGTGGGCAGTGTAGATGGAGTCAGTGGGACAGAGCAAAAGTGAGGCCGGCAGATGCTGGAGGTCAGAGTCGAGAGAGTGGCGCTGGCAAAGCACAGCAGGTCAGGCAGCATCCGAGGCGCAGGAGAATCGACGTTTCGGGCAAAAGCCCTTTATCGTGGTTATGTCACTGGGCTAATAATCTAAAAGCCTGGGCTGAGAATCTATGGACGTGAGTTAAAACCCTACCATGGCTGTTGGTAATTGAGCTTAACTTTGGATTTTAATTGTAATTTAATAAATTTTAATTACGGTATCATGCCTTAAGAGCATAAAAGCTGGGAGTAGGAGGGCAGCCGTTCTGCCCTTCGAACCTGCTGCTCGATTTGATATGATCATCTGCTTGCACCCATAACCCTTCAACCCGTTGCTAATTACATATCTGTCGATCTCCTCCAATTTACTCAATGTCCCAATATCTGCCACTGTAAATTTCACAGAGTTGTGACACTGCAATTCATTTCCACTGATGTCTGTTAAATTTATCACCCCTTATCCTCAATCTACAACCTCTCGTTCTGGATTGCCCCGGGAGGGGGGGGGGCGGTGGGAGCATCCTCTTTACGTCTATTTTGTCAGTCCCTGGTAGCATCTAGTATACCTCAATTAGGTCTCCTCGCATTTTTGTAAATTCCAGAGAGTGTCGGTCTCAGCAGCTTAATCTCTCATCATAAAACAAACCCCTTGTCTCTGGAATGAATCTGATTAACCTCCTCTGAATCACCCTTTATTGCAACTGCATCCCTTCTCAACGGGACCAAAACTGTAGGCAGTACTCCAGGTGAGGTCTCACTAATACCTTGTACAGTTGCAGCAAGACCTGTCCTGGAATGCTTTCCAAGTGGTTTTCCAATATTTAGCCAGAGAACAGACCTGTTCTGTGTATGATGAGTGGAGACCGTTTAAAGGTTTCCTCAGTGGTTTCTCAGCGAGAGTTTTCTCAGAATGGCATTGTTACTCTTGGGTTTTAAATCAACAAAAGATCGAGAAGGGCGATGAAGAAAATAATTTTGCGCCCGGAGTTGTCAGGAACACTCTGCTCACGGAAGTGACTGGAGCTGATTCTGTCAATAATTATTAAAAACGAGTCAGCCTCAAAGGTGAGGTTCTGAGCAAAGGATGTGACGTGGGATTAAGAGGAAAGAGGAAAAAGTGAGGTCTGCAGATGCTGGAGATCAGAGCTGAAAATGTGTTGCTGGTTAAAGCACAGCAGGTCAGGCAGCATCCAAGGAACAGGAAATTCGACGTTTCGGGCATAAGCCTTCCTGATGAAGGGCATATGCCTGAAATGTCGAATTTCCTGTTCCTTGGATGCTGCCTGACCTGCTGCGCTTTAACCAGCAACACATTTTCAGCTCCTCTTTCAAAGAGACAGCAGGTTAAATGGTCCCGCCGTGCTGTAGCTGCCAGTGACTCTAACTGGAAATGCTGAGAGCCTTTTTGATTTCTGTCGGCCAGATTGAAGGTTAGTGAAGGTAGGTGCTTCATAAAGGCACCTTACCGTAATTCATTGCAAAATGCTGTCCCATGCACTGCTTGAACCTGTCATGAATGGGAAGATTGGGACCTGAAGGCAGTCTCTGTTCTCACGGTCTGTCGTGTCCCTTCCACCTTGTAGCACCTTTCAGTTCAGTGTTTTACTCTGACTGTCTCTATCCACACTTGCATTTGCTTTAAGGATAACTGAGTGGAGAGTCTGGCATCTTGGATGCTGCCTGACCGGCTGTGCTTTTCCAGCATGCACTCTTTCGACTCTGATCTCTGGGCAGCACGGTGGCTGAGTGGTTAGCACTGCTGCCTCACAGCACCAGGCCGCTGGATTCAGTTCCAGCCTCGGGCGACTGTCTGTGTGGAGTTTGCATGTTCTCCCCAGGAATGTGTGGGTTTTCTCTGGGTGCTCCGGTTTCCTCCCATGACCCAAAAATGTCCATGTCAGGTGAATTAGCCGTGTTAAATTGCCCATGATGTCAGGTGCATTAGTCAGAGGTAAATATAGGGGAGGGAAATGGGTCTGAGTGGGAGCTCTTTGGAGGGACAGTGTGGGCTTGTTGGGCTGAAGGGCCTGTTTCCACACTGTAGGGAATCTAATCTGCAGTCCTCACTTTCTCCTCTAGGGATAACTGTCTGGAAACATTCAGCATCTGTAACAACAGAGATGGAATTGGCATTTTTTGTGATCTGTTCATGAAGCTTTTCTCTTCCATTTTCCCTAAATGGCTATCAAGATCTGAGTTAACGTTGGGCATGTTAATCTTCAAAAGGCCTTTGTTGAGTTGTATAAACTCGACTCCTCCTTGTGCTAGAATCCTGTGAGGTTGGAGAATGGATCTAAAGTTCAGCCTGTGTATAAATGCCACACTAACGTGTGAGTTAGTATAGTTCGGTAACGCGGCTGTGTGGTTCTGAATGAGCGTCATCGCCACTCTGAGTTTGATTCTGGTTCAGGCAGAGATACTCATGTATCATTTGCCTTCCACTCTCTGGTGCTTTGACATGTCAAAGCATCCCTACCACGTTCCAGAGGAAACACTTCAGCATGAAACCTCTGCAGGCAATGAACTAAGGACTTGCCTCCAGGCAGTGCTTGTATCATGCATTCATCTATTAGATGACAGTGCCAACGAGAAAGGCACTGTATCATAGAGCTGTGCTCAATGTGAGAAGCTTGCTCTGCACGTTAGAAGAGAATTGTTGAGATTCACTGCACACATACAGCTGGACAAATTCCAAGCTGTAAAGCACATCCGAACGGTAGCGAAGGTCCTCGCCACCTTGTTTGATTATTTTTAAGAGCTGTGGAGGGAATTTTCACACGGTGCCCATGTGCACATTAAAACATACAACCGGTCTGGCAGTAGGAGTAGGTCACTCAGCTTGCTCTGTATCAGTAAGATGCTGGCTGTTCTGTGTGAATCCGCAGTAATCACAAGGGTGGTTTGAGGCGCAATCTTTTCTTCCCTCATTGTCAGGTTCCGAAGGATTGCACAGCACTCCAGGACCCGTCTGCATTGATCAGGGATTCCCACAGTCATCCTGTCTACACTTCCTTGCAGATCCATGCCCTGATTTCCCTGTAGACACCGAGGATTAGATGTCCTCCTATTCCCTAATAACCTCTCACCTACCCCCTCGCTACAATCATTCAAGCGAGTCTGCTCCCACTGTCTACTGAATTCCCCAATGCCTGCTCACCCTCTGAGACAGAAACTTCTGACTTAACCAGGTGGCCTCTTTGTCTTTACAGTGACATTTAGTTTTAGGTTCTCCCACAGGAGAAAACATCTTTTCCACATTCTTCTTGTCAAGAGATCCCTTCAGGTTTCAGTGAAGTTGTCTCTCGCTTTTCCAGACTCCAGGAAGTACAATCCTTGCCTGTCCAACTTTCCTCTTAAGCTGGCTCACTCGTTCCAGCTATCAGTCTGGTAAACCACCCCTGAACTGTTTGCAATGAATTTACATCCTTAAACAGGGTGACCCAGTTATATGGTCTCTCCGTGTCCAGTATGCTGAAATATAACCTCCTACTTTGGTGTGTAATTTCTAATTGCAATAAATTCTAATCTATTGGCTTTCCTAATTACTTGCTGGACTGTGTGCTAACCTTCTGTAATTCATACAGTACGACACCCAGGCCCCTCTATCTGAAATAATATGCTTCCTTTTTATTCTTCCTGCTAAAACAGACAATTTTGCATTCATTCCACTAACTCCATTTAGTGTCAGTCAAACAGCACAGAAACAGACCCTTCAGTCCAACTCATCCATACTGACCAGATATCCTAAATTAATCTAGTCCCATTTGCCAGCATTTGGACCATATCCCTCTAAACCCTTGCTATTCATATACCCATCCAGATGCCTTTTAAATGTTGTAATTGTACCAGCCTCCACCACTTCCTCTGGCAGCTCATTCCATACATGCACCACCCTCTGTGTGAAAAAACTGCCCCTCAGGTCCCTTTTATATCTTTCCTCTCTCACCTTAAATCTGTGCCCTCTAGTTCTGGACTCCCCCACTGTGAGGAAAAGACCTTGGCTATTCACCCTATCCACGCCCCTCATGATTTTATAAACTTTTATAAGCTCACCTCTCAGCCTGTGACGCTCCAGGAAAAACAGCCCCAGCCTATTCAGCCTCTCTCTGTAGGTGAGACTCTCCAACATCCTTGTAAATCTTTTCTGAACCCTTTTTCAAGTTTTACAACATCTTTCCAATAGCAGGGAGACCAGGGTTGAACCAGTATTTCAAAAGTGGCCTAACCAACATCATGTACAGCCGCAACCGATCTCCCAACTCCTGTATTCAATGCACTGACCAATAAAGGCAAGCATACCAAACACCGCCTTCACCATCCCACCTACTTGTGACTCCACTTTCAAGGAACTATGAACCTGCACTCCAAGGTCTCTTTGCTCAACAACACTCCCCAGGACCTTACCATTAAGTGTATAAATCCTGCCCTGATTTGCCTTTTCAAAATGCAGCACCTCACATCTATCTAAATCGAATTCCATTTGTTGGATCTGTGCCCACTCACACCCGATGTGTTGGAGCCTCACATCCACTTCACAACGTGCCTCCTTGCCTATCTCTGTGCTGTGACATCGGTGTTCCATGTTCTTGTTTCTTCTGTCCACCTTAATGAACTTTAATTTCATCTCAGGGATGAAATTGCTGGCTGCATTGAGAAGGCCTATGAGAATATATTATTCAATGAAGCTTCAAGGACGCTGTTTTTCACTACACCCAAGAAGATGACGGAGTACGCCAAGAAGGTTGGTATCTGTTGTTCTCTTTCACTGCTACAGAGCTGCACTGCAGGCTGTGGGTGACAAATGTAACATTGAGTGCCTGGTTCCAATGTTGAGGGTTCCCCGCATGCATGTTGCAAAGATTATTAGTTCATTAGAGAGAGGTATATTCCTGAGCCATTCAGTATTTGTACTGAAACTGAACAGAGTGCTGTTTGAATGTCACAATGGCTCAACCCCGACCAAAGAAAACTGGTCTGAGATGAATTGCAGCCCGAAAGGGTGACTACAGCCAGATGGAGAGGTTTGTTAACTGGGAAATGGTTGAGCTGGTGCTCGTGTGTTAATGGGCAGGGACAAGCAGACTAGGTGGTATATGAAAGGGTGAGGAAGGGAGATAAATTAGACTAGGATGTGGAAAGTGAGGAAAGAAGGATTGGCCTTTACAGTTGGTTTCATTTAACTCCCTGTCTGTTTATTGAACAGTTCCTGTCACATTGATACTGTGTTCGTTTTACGAAGTACTGGACTCATCCCCATTTAATATATCACCGAGACACCCACGTACACAGGTAGTGGACACTGTAACAGGCAGCTGAGGTGGAATGGTTTAATCTTGATAGTAAAGGTTGATGTTATCCTGTTGGTGTAAAGCAGGAGCATTCCTATAGAATAGGGCAGCACTGCCTCACAGCGCCAGGGCCCCAGGTTTGACTCCAGCCTCAGGCGACTGTCTGTGTGGAGTTTGCACGTTCTCCCCGTGTCTGCGTGGGTTTCCTCCGGGTGCTCCGGTTTCCTCCCACAGTCCAAAGGGGTGCAGGTCAGGGTGAATTGGCCGTGCTAGATTGCCCGTAGTGTTAGGTGCATTAGTCAGGGTTACAATACGGGGCATGGGTCTGGGTGGATTGCTCTTCAGAGGGTCGGTGTGGACTTGTTGGGCCGAATGGCCTGTTTCCACACTGTAGGGAATCTAATCTAAGTATTGGGACTCTTTCCCTGGTAGGGAGAAGGGTTGTGTGGGGAACAGCTATGTTTTGGATGGGGATGGGCATTGGATTGGGTGGGATATTAAAGGGCTTGACAACACAGTTAGATCATGGGACTATTAAGCATCGGAGGTGAGCAAAGGGGTGCTACTGGGTGGGATGTGAAAGGGCCTGGAGTGTGGGACAAGTGAGTGGAGGAGTGGGTGCTGGATTCTTTTTCCCCAAGAACTGATGTCATTTTTATTCAGAAAAAGTGTCTCCGTTAAACTGCTAACCGCCTGTCATCCCTTCCTGGTTCCTTGGCTAGTATTGTTTGTAATTCGTTTGCTTCAGCTCTGATCCTTGATTAGTTATGATGTCGTCATGCTTTTTTTTTTGGCCCCTCTGAAATAACTCCACAAAGGCCGGTATCCCATCAGCAAGTCGCCCTTTATAACCCATGCATATGACTTGACACTGGTCCAGCTAGCTCAGAGCCAGCTCTGAGTGAACAGAACCTCTGACACTCCTGTTTATTTTATTAACCAACACAAGTTACTAGCGAACAGTTAACCTGAGAGCCGTATACAAGAGACAGCAATTTACAGAAGAAAGAGGTTGCAAAGCCAGACCTCAAACTCCACTGTTCAACCAGTTTTCAGGGAAATGAGGACCCTCCTGTTTACTTTATGTTTTGGAACCTCTGACATTCCAGTTCTTTTGTTTTTTTTTCTTTACCCCCACACTCCCGCCTAACAGCAGTAGTGCTTGTTATTTTTTCCCCCGCACCCCTGTTGTGTGTGTGCAAATGTGAGATGCAGTGAAGGACACAAGGTGCACGAATCTTTCTTCAGTTCTCACCACCAGGAAGAAAGGAAACACCTGAGTGGCCAGTGACAAGCAGTGCCCTTCACATCAAAGGACAGTGCTGTGTGATCAAACAGTGAAGGGGAGGACAGGGACTAAATCAGAATAGAGTTGGAGGGGGATCCTCCTGTTTATCTCCGTAGCCAGGGCTCCCTGATTGGACCAGGTTAACAGCACCAATCGGGCGACTCCTGTTTTATTCTGACCTCTGTAATCACTACATCCTTTGTCCTTGCACACTGTTGCCATCCTCTCTCTCTGTCAAAGCCCATGAGCGTGTCATCACCTCCCACATCTGTGCACCTTTCCTGGAAGACATGTGTTTGCATCTCTCCAGTCAGGTGTCCCATAGTGAGCCTGGTTACAATCCATCTGTGAGCCTTATCACCTCATAGAGTCATAGAGATGTACAGCATGGAAACAGAGCCTTCGGTCCAACCCGTCCATGCCGACCAGATATCCCAACCCATTCCAGTCTCACCTGCCAGCACCCGGCCCATATCCCTCCATACCCTTCCTATTCATATACCCATCCAAATGCCTCTTAAATGTTGCAATTGTACCAGCCTCCACTACCAGCTCATTCCATACACCTCCCACCCTCTGTGTGAAAAAGTTGCCCCATAGGTCTCTTTTACATCTTTCCCCTCTCACCCTAAACCTATGCCCTCTAGTTCTGGACTCCCCGACCCCAGGGAAAAGACTTTGCCTATTTACCCTATCCATGCCCCTCATAATTTTGTGAATCTTGGTTGGCCATCCCCTTCTGATGCATCTCACTGTCATGCAGTTACATGGGGTGGTGATCCCAATGGGTTCCATTCTTATCTACCTAATGATATGAGGGCATTGCTTCTGTTCCCAGCACCCTCCCCACTACATCACCTTTGGGCCACCCAAGGATTCTTGTCCTCCTGTAACTTGTCTCTTGCAGACATCTTTCTAAAATATTGTTTAGTTTTCACCTTGTTTTGTGAAGATTGGCTCAATGTCCCCACCCACTTGTTTTATGCCTCCACATACGTGACTCGAGCTTCCTATCCAACGCTCAGCACTGGTTGCACCGAGGAAATTCTTATCACCTAAATATTAGGAAGACCCACATCATGGTCTCCTGGCCCCTCTACGATCTGCATTCTCTGTCTCCTTACCCAGACAGCTGTCTGAGGCCGAACTGATTTGTCTGTGTCAGTTTGACTCTGAAGTAAGCTTTCAATAGCACCATCACCCAGATGCTATGTTTCTAACTGTCTAGCCCTGCCACAGCTCATCTACCGAAGGCCTCGGTCATGCCTTTCTCACCCCTAGGCTTGACTGTTCCAGCTGTCCTCTGACCACCCTCTTCCCAGTCTGTCTGTGAAGGTACAGGTTCAGCTGATCTTTCCCCAGTCCTTACCTCTCCGCCCGCTCCAGCCCCCCATTGCCAAACCTCATTTCCCCCTCACCCCTTTGCTTACTGAGCTTCTTCTTTTCAAGAAGCTACTCGTTTTTAATGTTCCTTTCAATCAAATCCATGCCTGTCCTTGTGTTCCTCCTCCTTTTCCCTCACCCCACCACCTCCCCCAATATTCTCCAGCTCCATGATGTCTGAAGTCCGTCCTAGTCTCCTAAGCATCCCCGGTTTCAGTTGTTTCACTGGTGGTTTCACTTCCATCTACTTTGCCCTGAACTACTTGCATTCCCTCCTTTCAAGGTGTTTTGGAGCAGCACTCCCAAAGCTAGTGCTTCCCAATAAACCTGTTGGACTATAACCTGGTGTCGTGTGATTTTTAACTTTGTCCACCCCAGTCCAACACCGGCATCTCCAAATCGTGACTTCCTGTAACCTACCACTGGCTTAACTTTGGCTTTCTGCTTTAACATTGCCGCATCTACCTTGCCCAGTTTTGTTTCAGACTGCTTCTAGAGCTGTGAGGAGTTTTGAACAGGCGTTCACAAGCCTGTGGAGCAGGATCTGTGGAAAGGAATAGTTCAGATTGTCAATCAGAATGTTTTATTAACTTAAAAGGTCTCGACCAACATAAGCTGCTGTTGGAACGAGACTGTGGATATAAAACGGTTAAGGTCTGCAATGATCTCCCATTAGAAGCTGAAATGGTGTTAGCTCCTCCAAGTAATTTGGATCCAGTGAGTCATCTCTGCAGTCGATGATATTGTACACTTGGCAGAACGATGTCAGCCCTCTTACTCATTGTGGCTGTTTGTGTGTCTCTTTCTCCCTCAGCGCGGCTGGCTCCTGGGTCCTGACAACTATTACTCATTTATCAGTCAGCAACAGAAGCCAGAGGAGGTGACAATCCCATCCACAGAACTGGCCAAGCAAGTCATCGAATACGCCAGGCATCTCGAAATGATTGTCTAATAGAGAGGACGGACTGTTTATGGGCTGTGGGGTGGGTGGGAAAGCTGGTTAGGGGGTGGCGGAATGGAGGGTGGTGTTTTTTTTTCTCTCTGTTTGGGATTGGGAGGAATGTCTGGTTCACAATGTTGAAGAACGTCCTTGGATCTGCTCTGTCCTGAGCCGAGATACTGCTGGGGAGGTTCCGGCAGTGGAAAACGTGACTGAGCTGGACGGACCGTGCCAGGAACTGATCGAGTTGGGTCACCAAGTATCCAGTCTGCACATGGTGTGTTTTGATATCTGTACCGTTAGAATATGATGGTCATGTGGGACTTGTTTTTTTTTTAAATTTTTTTGGTCTTCAACTTGCAAAAGAATTCTGCTTTCTCTGAGGTTTTACTGCCACCCTTAGGCATCGATGTCAGTGTTTTATTTTTAAACTCGTTCAGTTCTCCCCCAGGCCGAATATAGTGAGTTATAGTTACTGCTGAGTTTTATCTGTGTATGATCAGAGGGGCATCACCTACTGTCCAAATTAAACCCAAACTATTATTGCACAATTCTTGTGTTGATGCTTGCTTGATTTGGTGGGAACGTTGTGTTGCAAAGATTAAATGTCTAGGAGGGAAAGCCCCAGTGCTAACGATGTACCCGTTGGACTGGAAAGTGGGATTGACACCACAATTGGATTGGGTTTGGAGGGAGTTGGGTCAGGAGCAAGCAGGCGGGGCTAGTTTACTTTGGGATTATGTTCAGCGTTGGACAGAAGGGTCTGTTTCTGTGCTGCGTGACTCTGAGGGGCGTAGATAAAGTGAATAGCAGGTGTCTTTCCTCTAAGGTAGGGGAGTGCAAAACAACGCCGCCTTTTTAAGGTGAGGGGAGAGAGTTTTTAAAAGCACATTTTGAGACCGAAAGGTTTGTTTCTGTGCTGTATGACAGGTTCTGTCTGTTAAACGCCTGTTTAAAATGGAGCATTGTTAAGTTTCTAACTTCCAGAGTATTGGCTGATTCCTGGGATGAAAGGGCTTGCTATTGGTGGGATGATTGAGCCGAGTGGAGTTTAGGAGAATGAGCGAAGATCTGATTGAAATGTAAGATTCCAAGGGGGCTTGACAGACAGGATGCGGTTTCCCCACGTTGGGGAGCCTAGAATTAGGGGACAAAGTAAGGGGTCTCCAATTTAAGGTGTTAAGGTGAGGTATTTCTTCTTTCAGACAGTTGCGAGGGTTTCGGAGTTGTGTTTCCTGGAGAGAAGTGCATGCTGGGTGATTTCCAAGATGGCAGATCGGCAAGGAGTCGTGTGTGGTGGGGGATAAACAACAGTGGTGATGAAGCTTTGTCACATCACCCATGATCAGATTGACTGAGGGGGGCTGAATGGCTTACTCCTGGACCTGACCTGTCCCAATACCCTGCTGGTATTTTATTAGGGGCATTTCTGGCAAAACCTTTAACTGCCTTATGAAGGCAGTGGCTGGAAATCTCCCTGAGCCTCCAGTGATGGTTTTGTTAACGGTGTGTCTTTGGTGGACCATTTCAGAGGGAAGCTAAGAGTCGACCACACTGGTGTAGGACTGGTATCAGGCCCAGGCCAGACCAGGCAGATTTCAGGATACGGGTGAAGCATTTGCCAATCTGATCCCTTTGTGGTTGTGTTTCCTACTGTCCATTAATCTAATCCCACCCCCTCACATCTGACTTGCGCATTGAACATTGTGGTTTTGATGGAAGGATTTAGTTGCAAAATTGATTTTATCACCAAAATATCTACAATGACAGGCTATCCTTTCCAAAAGAGAGCTATCTGATCTTTTAGTTATATGTGGAGTTTTGCTGTGTGTAAATTGGCTAATCAGCTTGGCCATGCGTGAGTGCACTTCAGAAGTAAGCCACAGCGTCTACAGAATCATCGAATCCCAACAGTGTGGGAGCAGGCCATTCGGCCCATGGACCCTCAGAAGAGCATCCCACCCCTGTACCCTGTCCCTAAAGCCCTGCATTTCCCATGGCTAATGTCAGACCTGCCTAAGGAGGCGAGGACACCGTGTGAATAAAAGTGCTTTCTTTTTTCAGATTAGATGGTTCTCTACAGTGTGGAAACAGGCCCTTCAGCCCATCAAGTCCACACTGACCCTCCGAAGAGTAACCCACCCAGAACCACTAATGGGCAATTTAGCACGGCCAATTCACCTAACCCACACATCTTTGGATTGTGGGAGGAAACTGGAGCACCCGGAGGAACCCACGCAGACACGGGGAGAATGTGCAAACTCCACACAGTCACCCAAGGTGGGAATCGAACCCGGGTCCCTGGTGCTGTGAAGCAGCAGTGCTAACCATTGAGCCACTTTCTTCACGTGCTTTTACATGTGATTTTCACAGGAGTCGTACAGCACCGAAACGGACCCTTCGGTCCAACCAGTCCATCCCCAACGTAATCCCAAACTAAACCAGTTGCTGCTTGAAGGTTTCCTCAGAGCTTGTGGGAACTCACTGATACAGGTCTGGGAAAATCCGCACCCCCCACACATCCTCCCCATTCCACAAGCCTCATTTTCATGAAGATAAATTTTATTTTAAACCAGCTACTGTGCTTACTCCAGCAGTAAATCGGGGCTGAATCTGCACTCCCAAGTCCCGTATGCTTTTAGACGTGTTATATTGTGAGAGCTAAAACAGAAATAAACTTCTTGTAAATGGTCATAGTATATTTCATATTGTTTTATATATTTATTATGGGTTGCCTCCTCCCTTAAAGCTGACTGTTCACCAACAGAACATTCTAAACCATAAAAGTTCCCAAATTTTTAATTCATTTAATACTAAGTTGGTGAATTGTCTTGTGTGAACCCAGTTGGTCCATCAGACTGGGCTGTGACATTGAAATTAATGCGATCTCAGATTGATTATTAAAGTAAGTACTGTTCTTTAAACTTCCTCTCTCCCTTGCTTTAAGCGCCAATGCTCACGTTCAGCTGACGGTGTTGTTGGTCTTGAGGTGATCCATACAGAACTTGGTGCCAGCTACCAACGATCCAGCCAACAGTGCTGTCCGAACCCAGGGCGTCTCGCAGAATGGTTCCTTCACTGAGTTGGTCCTGGGGATCGGGACGAGGAAAAAGCAGCAGCAAATGACTAGGTTAGCCTGAGAGGTCGCTGTAGTGGTCCTAACAGTGTGGAAACAGGCTGCTTAGCCCACTGAGTCCACAGCAACACTCCAAACAGCACCCCACCCAGGCCCATCTCCCTATTCGATCCCTGTAACCTTGCATTTCCTACGGCTAACCCACCCTAACCTGCACACACTTGAACACTCAAGGGCAGTTTCATGTGGCCTATCCACCCTAACCTGCACACACTTGAACACTCAAGGGCAATTGCGTGTGGTCTATCCACCCTAACCTGCACATCTTTGGACTGTGGGAGGAAACCGGAGCACCCGGAGGAAACCCCTGCAGACACAGAATGTTTAAACTCCACGTCGATGGTTGCCTGAGGGTGGAATCGAACCGGGTCCTTGGTGCTGAGAGGTAGCAGGGCCAACCACTGAGCCACTCACTGGATGTTTGAGGGCAGCCTCACTGTGCAGTGCCAGTCATCGCCACCTGTCCTGATGATGGGTGAAGCTTAGTGGGTGTTGAGAAACATTGGGAGCTGAAATGAGTTTCATGCTCTCTCTTGGAACAGGGAGCATCACTCGCAAGATCAGTATTTGCTGCTGTCTCTAATTGCCCTCAAATTTAGTGACTCATTCACACATTTCAGAGGGCAATTAAGAGCCCACCATATTGCTCATGGGTTCTGTAGACATCAGACCATAAGACATAGGAGTGGGAGTAAGGCCATTTGGCCCATTGAGTCCACTCCGCCATTCAATCATGGCTGATGGGCATTGCAACTCCGTTTACCCACATTCTCCCCATAGCCCTTAATTCCTTGTGACACATGTAGGCCAGACCAGGTAAAGATGGCAGATTTCTTTCTCGAAAGAGAACTTATAAGAATCAATAGTTTCACTTTGTCACCATCAATAAGTCTAGTTTCCAATTCCAGATTTTATACTTTTTCCATCTGTTTTTTTAACCTGGTAACCACCAGTAAATCCCCATAGTTTCCCATTGATTAAATTCTACACAAAACCCATTGTGAACAATGCAGATTCCCAAAGGTGTGTGTGAGAGAGAGGAGGGAACTCAATCAAAGTGGAGTTGGAAGCAGATATAAAGCACCCCAGTCCCTGTGGTCTCCACCACCCACCCCGGGCAATAAGGGTATAGTTGGAAACAATATGCTCGCCCGTGCGCTCTCCAATGACACCCCGGGCACTAGCATAGCCACAGAAAAGTGTTAGTTTAAAAACAACAACAAAAAATTTAGAATTGAGCAATTAACCACCACCAGTAACTCACCCAAGCAGCCAATCAGAAATTTAAAGCCCAATCCGTTGCGGGCATTGTGAGCCGTCGAAAGTGAGGGGGGAAGCGAGAGGAGATAGAGAGCAGGAAGGAACATGAAGTTTGAGCAGAAGGTAGAGCACTGTATCCCCTCCCCTAACTAAAGGCATTGAGAATTGGTGTGCACTTGTGTTGTCCTTCTCCAGGGAGACCTGGGCACAAATGTAGCCACAGAAGGAGGGGTGGGGGGGGTGGGGGGTGGGCAGACAGGTCTCCAGACCCATCCCTGCATCTGCCTGACATAATTTTCTCATCAGTCTGTTTGGGAGTGTTATTACACACAGGTGGGACTGAAACCCAGGCCTTCTGGTCCAGGCATAGGAATACTACCACTGCACCACACGACGGCCTCCTGAGTCAGCTTTACATTTTTGTTCCCTATCTTTATCCATAAGACCATAAGACATAGGAGTGGAAGTAAGGCCATTCGGCCCATCGAGTCCACTCCGCCATTCAATCATGGCTGATGGGCATTTCAACGCCACTTACTCGCATTCTCCCCGTAGCCCTTAATTCCTTGTGACATCAAGAATTTATCAATGTCTACCTTGAAGATATTTAGTGTCCCGGCCTCCACTGCACTCTGCGGCAATGAATTCCACAGGCTCACCACTCTCTGGCTGAAGAAATGTCTCCGCATTTCTGTTCTGAATTGACCCCCTCTAATTCTAAGGCTGCGATCCTTTTGTTTTTCTCCTATTTAACCTATTTCCCTAATCAACCTGTTCAGAGAGGTTATTAAACACTGCCTTGAACCCTGGGAGTCTCATTTCAGCGGGAGGGGCACGATCACTGTGTCCCAAGATGGCCGCCTGGAGCCACCTCCACTAGTTAAAAACACCCGCGTCGCCAACTGAGTCCAAGCCGAGCCCGTTCTGGCCAATGCAGTGAGGGGAGTAGGCAGGGAGGGAGTTGAAGTGGGAGGTAAAGCACTGTATCCCCTGCGGTGCCCACCTCTCTCGAAAAGCCTTGAGAATCGATGGGCACTGTGTACTGTCCCCCACCTCCAAAAACACCTGGGCACAAATGTAGCTGCAGAGCAGGGGCAGGTGGTTCTGTTCGCGATGTGATGGATTGAATTTGAATTCAATCAGTTGCTATGGTACAATGACTCAGAGCAGCAAGTCGAGGACTTCTGTGTTGCAGTGATAGTGTCCCCATGTCTGAGCCAGCTTCACGTCCTAGCGGCCGGCCCCCAGACGTGTCACAACATGACGGTTAGAAAGGGTGCTCCCCCTCCCCCATGGCGGTGATGTTAGGGTGTACCCCCTCCCCCTGGTGATGATGTTAGGGTGTACCCCCTCCCCCTGGTGGTGATGTTAGGGTGTACCCCCTCCCCCCTGGCGGTGATGTTAGGGTGTACCCCCACCCCACGGCGGTGATGTTAGGGTGTACCCCCTCCCCCCCCGGCGGTGATGTTAGGGTGCTCCCCCTCCCCCCTGGTGATGATGTTAGGGTGTACCCCCTCCCCCCCCGGCGGTGATGTTAGGGTGCTCCCCCTCCCCCCTGGCGATGATGTTAGGGTGCTCCCCCCCTCCCCCCTGGCGATGATGTTAGGGTGCTCCCCCTCCCCCCGGCGATGATGTTAGGGGGTACCCCCTCCCCCTGGCGGTGATGTTAGGGGGTACCCCTCCCTCCGGCGGTGATGTCATGGTGCTCCCCCCTGGGTGTTGGTGTGAAGGGTGTGCTGGTCCTAGGTACCCCCCCGCCCTGATGTTGGCGCCGGGGCGATCACCACCTCATTTCCACTTGCCCCCCCCCCCCCCCCACCGCCACCAGGTCGGGTGCCCTGCGGTAACAAAGTGGTCACACTTGCTCACTCACCAGCGGGCTATGTTCCTGGGCAGCTGTGAGCTCCCCTTGGCCTCTCGGTGTCGGCACTGGCACTTCCTGTTGCACGTCCTGTCGATCTGAAAGGCCGACCAGCGTCCCGTTGGCCTCTGCGCTGGTTGCTTGCTCTCAGGGTCCGGCTCTGGCTCGGCCTGCACTCTGAGGGGCTCGGGTCTCACTACAGGCGCGGGTTGTGGCACAGGCAGCTGACTGAGTGAGGAGCCTGAGGCCTTCCTCCCAACCTTGGCCTGTGCCGGTGGCTTGCCCTTGGCCGAGGCCTGGCCTGGAGCAGGAGCAGCAGCCTTGGGTGCCAGTGGGGATATCAGGAGTGGTACGAGGGGCTCCTGTTTTGGAGGCCTGGCCTGCGCTGAGGATGGGGCCTGGGGTTGGGAGCCAGCAGTGGGCTGCAGGCCTCTCGCTGAGGCCTGGGCTACGGTTTGTTTTGGGGATTCCAACTTGGCCGGGGGTGGAGGTGGAGTGGGTGGTGTGGTAAGCTGCTGCTGCTGGATGTTGCTGGTGGCCTGGGGAGGAAGGGGGTTTGAGGACGGGGCTTGAGGTTGTGGGGCCTGGGCTTGCGGGCGAGGTGGGATCTCATTATGCACCGGGGGCCTGAAGGGGGTGGGCTGCCCGAGCTCCCTGGGCTGGGGGCTAAGCTGCTGGGGTGGCGCAGGGGGTAGCAGTGGCAGGGGGCCACAATATAGCGAAGGGGCTAAAGCCACGGGCCTGCTGCAGGGTCGGGCCTGGTCTTGTTGCTGCTGCCTCAGCCAGGTCTGTGCCATCCTGGTCCCGGTAACGGGCCCCTGGGGTTGTTGGGGGCTGGAGGCCACCGCACCGGAGGGCCCAGAGGTGAGGCTGAAGGCCCGGGCCTGCTCTTGAGCTCCGTTCCTGTTCCCGCTCTGGAACTGGAAGACAGGGAGCTGTTGCTGGGCCTGAGGCTGAAACCGCTGAAGGGCTTTGGGATCGGACTTTCCCTTGGCTGTCTGCTGGGGCGCCTCAAAGTGGAAGGAGGATGGGGATGGGAGGAGTGGAGGTTGTGGCGGCTCCACCTGGGCCTGGGCCTGGGCCTGGGGGATGGTGAGCGGCAGAGGTTTGGCTGAAGTGATTGGTCCCTCCAGCGGGCAGTGACCCTTGGTTGGTTTGGGAGGGCTGGCTTCCTCCCGGGCCTGACCCTGCCTCTGCGGCTTTGTGCCTTTCTGCTTCTGGGTCTGGTTTTTCAGGCTGGCCAACAGCTGCTCGTAGAAGGGCAGCTTCTTCTTTGACCCCGTCGCTGCTGCCACCACACCATCTTGCCCTGGCGCTGCATCGCCAAGTTCCCGGGGGCCTGGCTTGGCCTCGATGGGTGGGGAGCCTGGGGATATCCTCAGCTCCAGCACCGGGGCGTATCCGCTGCCCGTCCCCGGTGAGGCCCGGTGAGATCCGGCTGTCTTGGCACCGGGAGGCAGGGGCTTCCTGTTGCCTGCTAGGCCCAGCTCCTCCGGTTGGGCCCCCCTCTCGAGATGGAGCGGTTGGGCGCTCAGCTGGGGGGTGTAGGCCCTGGGTGCTGCAACCCGACCCTGGTCCGGGCCCCGTTTGGAGCCGTCCAGGCCTGCGCCTCCCTCCTCACCTGGGCAGGCAACCGACGCCTCTTGCTGCCTCGCGCACTCCCTGCGGCTGGGGTCTGGGGTCCTCAGCGGCAACCCAGCCTGGCCCATGGTCCGCTCGCCCACCTTACCGCCGGAGTGGCACAGCTCTTTCTCCGAAGGCCTCCCCTTCCCTCCCTGGGCATTGTCCGTGCAGCCTGGCCCTTCAGCCTTGGTGTCCATGCTGGTCTCCTGAGGCCCGGGGTGGGCCCTTGACCGTGCGGGTGACTCCTTTTCGTTTGCGGCCTGCCCCTCGCCTGGCGCCGGCTTGCCCTGGGGGGCCAACAGGGAGCAGGTGAACTGGGCTCTACTGCCTGCTTTGGCAGTGACCGTACTCCGGCCCAGGAGAGGGAGAGAATGGGCTGTACCTTCCCCAGGCTCCTGGTGCCCTCCATGCTGTGGGCTGGTGCCCAGCACAGAGGGTGCCACATTAGCCTTCTCTCTACCGCCAACGCTTGACTGTGGTTGGTGTTGCGACGGCGGCTCTTTCGCTTGGTGGCTCGGGACAAGGGCGGGAATGGCCATGACCCTCCCATCCCCCGCCCCGGGCAAGTGGGCCCCAACCGACGACTGGCGTCTCTCTCCCATCGACCTGTCCGCAGCCTCCTGTGCCGTTGCTTGACCAGACGTCCATTTCCGCGCCTTGGCGATCTTCCTCTTTTTACCCTGGTTTGGTTTGACCCTCTGGTCTAAGATGGCGGCCGCAGTGTCCCGAGGGCCGCTGGCACTGACCGGGGAAGTCAGTTCTCGGTCTGGCTGCGTGTCCGTGACACACGCGGGGCCGAAGGTCGCAGAGACGGCCACTCTCTGCTGCTCCTCTTTGCTGGAGAGGTTTGACCTCCGACCTATCTTCTCGTCCTCCCGGTCCTTTCGGTGCACTTCCACCATCTGCGGCGGCAGCTCCCGATCCCTCTGCGCGGGGGCCTCGGAATGTGTGTTTCCCATGGTCAGCGAAAAGAGCGGTCTCTCGGGTCACCTGTAAAATATCAACGTCTGTGTGCTTTAACTGAGCACAGGAGACAAGATGGCAGCCTCTTTCACAACCTCAAAACATCCCCATAACCAACCTCCTGAAAACAACCATTCAGTATCGTAGGGACTAGGTACAATAAACACAGGAAGGATCTTTCCCATGACTTGGGGGGGTTCCAGAACCCGTGGGAGAGGAGGAGGACTGAGATGAGGAGACAAGTGGCTCAGTGGTTAGCACTGCTGCCTCACAGCACCCAGAGACCAGGGTTCGATTCCGGCCACTGTCTGTGTGGAGTTTGCACATTCTCCCCGTGTCTGCGTGGGTTTCCTCCGGGTGCTCCAGTTTCCTCCCACAGTCCAAAGATGTGCAGGTCAGGTGAATTGGCCATGATAAATTGCCCGTAGTGTTAGGTGAAGGGGTAAATGTAAGGGGGGAGGGTTGTGCTTCGGCGGGTCGGTGTGGACTTGTTGGGCCGAAGGGCCTGTTTCCGCACTGTAAGTAATCTAATCTAATCTTCACTACTACAGAAAGCAGTTGAGACCGAAACACTGAGTTTTCAAGGAAGATTTTGCGATGGTTCTTATGGGAGAAAGTGTGAACAGGAGTCTGAGTTGGACGATCATCTTGAATGGCCTAGCAGGCTCAGAGGGTTGAATGGCCTACGTCTGCTCCTATCTTCTAGGTTGACTTTTTGACAGTAAAGCAGGCAACACATCAGACAACTTGCACGTGGCACGGTCCCACGGCCAACGAGCCAAGAATGACAGGGCTCGTGCTGTCCTCTCTGTGGTGAGGTTGGGGGTAAATGTTAGCAGGGCGCCCCCTTCCCCGGGCCCTTGCCATCCATCGGAGAGGTACAACTCTCTGCACTTTGGCACCTTGCGTGGAAGCTGGCATCTCTGACTGTGCTGCACTCCCCGAGTACTGCCCAAGTTTGTTGGGTGACAAGTGATAACTGAGGGTATGGGTGATGTCATGCACGTGGGGAAACCCCTTGGCACTGTTGCTCTTGACTCCACCAGCATTGACCACCCTCTCTCTTAACCCTACCCTTGGTATGTGCTCAGTCCAGATGACCAACCCACCACTGATTTTCCACCCACTACCCCTTCCCTCAGTGGACCCTGAATCTCCCATCTAACACCCTGCGGGTTAAGCTCCGAAATGATCCCATGATTAGATTACTTACAGTGTGGAAACAAGTCCACACCGACCCACCGAAGCGCAACCCACCCATACCCCTACATTTACCCCCTTACCTAACACTACGGACAATTTAGCATGGCCAATTCACCTGACCCGCACACCTTTGTGACTGTGGGAGGAAACCGGAGCACCCAGACACAGGGAGAATGTGCAAACTCCACACAGTCAGTCGCCTGAGGCGGGAATTGAACCCGGGTCTCTGGCGCTGTGAGGCAGCAGTGCTAACCACTGTGCTGTCCATGGTTGAAACCAAACTGAAATTGGCCGATTTTTCTGAGCCAGGAGCACGGAGAATGGGTCAGTGCCAGGCAGACAGAGTTGACATTCATACCCATGAGACAGTTGAACACCAGAATGAGCCAGGGGGCTGAACGGCCTCCTACGTAGGAAAAAGGAACAAGTGGAGGCCATTCAGCCCCTTTTGAGCCCACCCTGCCGTTCAGTGAGATCTGAGTTTAACCTCACCAGTAGGTCTCTGGAAATCCCCGATCATCTTTCACCCCTTCATTCATCTACCTACCTCTGCCTTTTGAACATTTGAAGACTGTGCATCCACTGCCTTTTGTAGAAGGGAATTTCAAAGGCACTCAATCCTCAGAGAAAAACAATGGTTCCTCACCTCTGTTTTTAAATGGCTGCCACGACAGTGCAGTGCTCCTTCAGTACCGCGTTGTCCTATCAGCCAGAATTTGTGACTGAAATCTTTGGAGTGGGATTTGAACCCATCAACAAGAGGAGCTTTGATTTAGATTAGATTTTAGATTAGATTAGACTTACAGTGTGGAAACAGGCCCTTCAGCCCAACAAGTCCACACCGATCCGCAACCCACCTATACCCCCCTACATTTACCCCTTACCTATCACTACGGGCAATTTAGCATGGCCAATTCACCTGACCCGCACATCTTTGGACAGTGGGAGGAAACCGGAGCACCCGGAGGAAACCCACGCAGACACGGGGAGAACGTGCAAACTCCACACAGTCAGTCGCCTGAGGCGGGAATTTAACCCGGGTCTCTGGAGCTGTGAGGCAGCAGTGCTAACCACTGTGCCACCGTGCCGCCCTGTAGTCAGGAGGTTTAGGCTAAAGGTTGGCAGAGGGGCTAGCACTGCTGCCTCACAGCACCAGGGACCTAGGTTCAATCCCACCCTTGGGTGACAGCGCGGAGTTTAGCGTGTCCTCCCCACTGTCTGGGTGGGTTTACCCCAGATGCCCCTGGTTTGCCTCCACAGTCTGAAGATGTGCAGGTTAGGGTGGATTGGCCATGGGCAGTGCGGGAAAGGATGGGCTGGAGAGTCAGGATGAGCCGAATGGTCTGCTTCCACTCTCCAGGGAGCCCATGGTTACTTTGGGGTAAGTTGCAGCCATCGGCCCATACCGTGGCAAACTCTACCTGTCAGCCTGACCGGAGGGTATTGATAGCTCTCCTTTCTCGGGATGTTGGCATCACCGTTAAAGCCAGTATTTGCTGTCCGTCCTCAGTTACCCCGAGTATGGCTTGCTTGGACCATTAAGAGGCAGCGACATTGCTGTGGGTCTGGAGTCACGTGTAGGCCAGACCAGGTAAGGGCGGCAGATTTGAAAAATCTTTCTAACTGCAATCATTTCAGATTCCCCGCCAGTGGGGCCAGTGTTCAGTTCGATAATTCACCTCTTGGATTAAAGTCCGCCAGGGAACCCACATCCCTAGGGGTTGGACTCGGGGTAACTCAGCAAGGGATTCCACCATTGCTTCAGTAGAGGAAGCCTTCCTCTAGGATTCCCTATGTTTTAATCTTGGGTGAAAAATGTCTACCCGAGGGCACTATCCCATTTAAACCAGTTATGCTGATGACTGCAGATTGGTTAGCTCGGTTGGCTGGACAGCTGGTTTGCCATGCAGACTGGTCTCAATTCAGTTCCAGTTGAGGTTCCCCATGTCAGACTCTCCTACACATGAGGTTGGTAACCCTCAGATTAAACTACCACCAATCACCTATCTCTCTGTCTGTCTCTCTGTCTTTCTCTCTGTCTCTCCCCTCTCTCTGTCCTCTCTCTCTCTCTCTCTCTCTCTGTCTCTCTCTCTCTGTCTGTCTGTCTCTCTGTCTCTGTCTCTCTGTCTCTGTCTCTCCCCTCTCTGTGTCCTCTCTCTCTCTCTGTGTCTGCCTCTCTCTCTCTCTGTCTTTCTCTCTCTGTCTGTCTGTCTCTGTCTCTCCCCTCTCTCTGTCCTCTCTCTCTCTCTGTGTCTGCCTCTCTCTCTCTCTGTCTTTCTCTCTGTCTCTCCCCTCTCTCTGTCCTCTCTCTCTCTCTCTCTGTCTGCCTCTCTCTCTGTCTGTCTCTCTGTCTCTGTCTCTCTCCTCTCTCTGTCCTCTGTCTGCCTCTCTCTCTCTGTCTGTCTCTCTGTCTCTGTCTCTCCCCTCTCTCTGTCCTCTCTCTCTGTCTCCCTCTCTCTGTCTGTCTGTCTCTCTGTCTCTGTCTCTGTCTCTCTCCTCTCTCTGTCCTCTGTCTCTCTGTCTGTCCCACTCACTCCCCAATGAGTGAGTGGCCTTATGAGTCATAGAGTTTGGAAACAGACCCTTCATCCACACCGACCAGGCATCCCAATCTGATCCAGTCCCATTTGACAGCTCATTCCTTACACGCACCATCATTTGCTTGAGAAAGTTATCCCTCAAATCCCTTCGCATTTTTTTCCCTTCTGACCTTGAAGCTGTGCCCTCTAGTTTAGGACTCACCCAGCCTGAAGAAAAAGATATTCACCTGACCCACGTTCCTGATGATTCCCTCCTGGACAGTAGAGATATGAGCTGACAGCGTGTCAAGGAGACAGCTCGCCATCACCATGACTCGACGTTTCTGGACAGCAAGGAAAATTGGTCTCTTGAATCCTCCCACCCATCTCCTGACAGGGCTGGTTAATCTTCCTTCTGCAAACACTACACTCTGAGCCAGGTAGCTCTGCTGAGTGGGAGCGGCAGTCTGAAAGCCCACTAGAGAGACACTCGGTAGGGCAAGTGGGAGGCTCTAGCATAGTGGTATTAATCCAGAAACTCAGCCAACAGTGGGTTCGCAATCTTACAGTGCCAGACAGCGGGATTTGAGTGCAAAAGTTTAAAAATCTGGAATTAAGAATCGGTTGATAACCATGTCAGCAAAAAGACCCCACCTGGTTCACTAACACTCTTCAGAGAAGGGGGTGGGGTGAGGTGGGGGATGGGGGAGTGGGGGTTGGAATCTGCCATCCATACCTGGTTTGGCTTATATATGACTCTAGATCACCTGGCTATTCTCTAAAATGGCCCTAGCAAGCGAGTCAATTATATCCGTCTCGACCTACAGCACATGGACTGCAGCGGTTCAAGAAGGCAAGCTGGCCACCCGCTTCTCAAGGGGCAATTAGGGACGGGCAATAAATACCGGGCCCAGCCAGCGACACCCATGTCCCACAGGTGAATTAAAAAGTTACTTTGTGCTATGGTTACACTGGGTGGTCCCAATCCAACTGAACAGTTTGAGGGTGCAATAGGATTGTGACCAATGCATCTCCTTTATGATGGGCTAATTAGACTGCCCACTGTATGGAAACAGGCCCTTCAGCCTAACAAGTCCACACTAGCTCTCCGAAGAGTAACCCACCAAGACCCATTCCCTACCCTATATTTACCTCTGACTAATGCACCTAACACTACGGGCAATTCCCCATGGCCAATTCACCTAACCTGCACATCTTTGGATTGTGGGAGGAAACCGGAGCACCCGGAGGAAACCCACGCAGACACGGGGAGAATGTGCAAACTCCACACAGACAGTTGCCTAAGTTGGGAATCGAACCCGGGTCCCTGGCGCTGTGAGGCAGCAGGGCTAACCACTGAGCCATAAAGTCTCTTTGGGCAGAGACTGTAACTGGGGAAAGTGAATATAAACAAATGGTTTTGAAAATACATCTTCTGAGGTTGCAGGAAGGATGGGGCTAATTGGATTGTTCTACCAGGAGCCAGCATGTCTCCGATGGGCCAAATGGTCCCCTTCTGTGCTACAATGAGAAAGACTTAAATGACTCCAATCAACTGGAAACTGTTACCAACAAAACAAAGAGGCTATCCAATTATAATCAGAGTATCAACCAGGTTAATTGAGAAGCATCTGGGACTGGGATACTTCATTCCAGACTGTACCTAACCTTCAATCCCAATCTGAGTTTGGAATCACCCACAAGTATCAAGCTCCAGTCTGTAATCATTCCCAAATTATAGTGGGTGATATGTGATCAGTCCACAATCACTCCCCCAAATCTCAAATGTTGGATTGAACCCTTAAATCACTCCATGATATCTGACTGCATTCTATAATCATTCCCATTTATTTGATTACAATCATGAATTATTTCACCATATCTAATTACAAATATCGAACTATCGAACAATTACAGTCTGTGGTCACACTGATATCTGATTACAAATCTTCAGTCATTCCCAGATATCTGATAGCAGTGTGTATTCACTCTAATGTACCTCATTACAGTCTGTAATCATTCCCAGATAACTGATAGTAGTCTGTAATCACTCCCAGGTAACTGACAGCAGTCTGTAATTACACCAATGTACCTCATTACAGTCTGTAATCACACCAATGTACCTCATTACAGTCTGTAATCACTCCCAGGTAACTGATAGCAGTCTGTAATCACGCCAATGTACCTCATTACAGTCTGTAATCACACCAATGTACCTCATTACAGTCTGTAATTACACCAATGTACCTCATTACAGTCTGTAATCACACCAATGTACCTCATTACAGTCTGTAATCACTCCCAGGTAACTGATAGCAGTCTGTAATCACGCCAATGTACCTCATTACAGTCTGTAATCACTCCCAGGTAACTGATAGCAGTCTGTAATCATTCCCAGGTAACTGATAGCAGTCTGTAATCAATCATTGCTGTCAGGTATCACCCTCAGATATCTGATCACAGCCTGCAGTCACTCCCAGATTTCTGATCACGGTCTGTACTCACAGTCTGGATCAGTTTTCACTGAAACTCTGTGACGCTATGATCCTGTGGCTGTTCCCCTGTGTCACTCTCTGTCCCCGCGGGATCCTCTCACCCTTCCCCGGGCTGGGGCAGCCTCCTTGCCTCGCTGCCTCTCGCTGCTGTCCGCTTGTTGATGGGCAACTGGCAGCTGCTGAGAGTTTGTATGAAAACGGCGGCTCTGACCTCGCTCATTCTGGAACGTGGGCTCCGCTCAGAAAACAACAAACTGACCCCGTCCACAGAGACACAGAGAGAGACAGAGAGAGAGAGAGGCAGAGAGAGAGAGACAGGGAGAGAGAGACAGAGAGAGAGAGAGGCAGAGAGAGAGAGACAGGGAGAGAGAGAGACACACACAGAGAGAGAGAGAAACACAGAGAGAGAGAGACAGAGAGAGAGACAGAGGCAGAGAGAGAGAGACAGAGAGAAACACAGAGAGACAGAGAGAGAGACACAGAGAGAGACAGAGAGAGAGACACACAGAGACACAGAGAGACAGAGAGACACAGAGACAGAAAGAGACACCGAGAGAGACAGAGACAGACAAAGAGAGACACAGAGAGAGACAGAGACAGACAGCGAGATACACAGAGACACAGAGAGGCACAAGAGCATCCCCACGGGGACATGCACCGAGGCGAAGTCCCAGCTCTCACACTCACTACTAACACACCCTCACTATTAACACACATTCACTTTTAACACACTCTCACTGTTCATACACTCCCACTATAAACACACTCACTATTAATACACGCTCAATATTCACACACTCCCAATATAAACACACTCACTATTAACACACTCAATATTCACACACTCCCACTATAAACACACTCACTATTAACACACACTCAATATTCACACACTCCCACTATAAACACACTCACTATTAATACACACTCAATATTTACACACTCTCACTATAAACACACTATTAATACACTCAATATTCACACACTCACTATTCACACACTATCACTATTAACACTCTCACTATAAACACACACTCACTATTAACACTCTCACTATAAACACACACTTTCACTATTAACACACTTATTATTAACACACTCCCACTATAAACACACTGACTGTTAACACACACTCAATATTCACACACTATCACTATTAACACTCCCACTATTAACACACTCCCACTATAAACACACTCACTATTAACACACACTCACTATTCACACACTCCCACTATAAACACACTCTCTATTAACACACACTCAATATTCACACACTCCCACTATTAACACTCACTCACGATTAACACACTCACTATCAACACACTCACTATTGTTAGAAGCAAGTTTAATAAAATTTAGACAAGACCATCAAAACCGGAAACAAGACAATTTATTCCATGATCTTGCAAGAAAGGACATAAAATGCAGAAGCAAATGAGCAATGAACATTCAAACCACTACACAGTTCTACTTTGGAGCTGCGTGAGGTCACCTCTTCTGGCTCCTACATTACCCAATCAACTTTATTCTCTGACTAACTTGCGATCCGTTCTTATTATTTCCCCCCTTCTCCAAGTTGGCGACCATTCCCTCTGTAAGTGCTGACCTAAGGAAGATTTTGCTAAACTTGGATTTTGATGTTCCTTTCACTTTATCTGTTTCGCTTGTAACATCTTCCATTGTTCAGAGGTACATTCCCATTCCTGAATATACATTTTAACAAAATGTCTTTTCTTGCCTAGTTTATGTGTTTCGGCTATCTCAACTATTTTGCTGGGCCTAAATTTTTTAAATTATTTACTAGAATAATTATGCACTAAAGTTAGTTCATTTCCCTAGTGCTTGCTGATTTACTCATTGTCTGTAGCTGCCCTTTACACTCGATTTATCAGCGCTAGACTTCAGCTTATTATCGCTACCTTTTTGCGAAAACAACACACTTCCCAATTTCTTACCCTATTAACACACACTCACTATTAACACACTCACGGAGAGAGAGAGAGAAACAGAGTTAATGCTTTAATACTAACCCTTTAATAAACCTCTACGTTGCATTGAAATAAGAGACGGAAAAAAAACAGCAGATGCTGGAATCCAAGGTGGACCACCCGGAGAATGGAAGGACACAGCAAGCCGGGCAGCATCAGGAGGTGTTTCAGATTGGAATTGTATTGTGTCGCCATAGTCTCACCAGACCACAGGGGCTGCTGTCTCATTCGAGAGAGAAGTGACTGGCGCTGATTTAACCAGCCCTCAGGCAAGGGCAGAGGTAGAAAACGAGAGTCCTTTTTGATTCGATTCGATTAGATTAGATTACTGACAGTGTGGAAACAGGCCCTTCGGCCCAACAAGTCCACACCGACCCACCGAAGCGCAACCCACTCATACCCCTAATCTAACACTATGGGCAATTTAGCATGGCCAGTTCACCTGACCTGCACATCTTTGGACTGTGGGAGGAAACCCACGCAGACACGGGGAGAACATGCTAACTCCATACAGTCAGTCGCCTGAGGCAGGAATTTTGGGAACCTCAAACCGGTGATGGGAATCAAATCCACGCTGTTGGCATCACTCTGCTCTGCAAACCGACGATCCAGCTAAACCGATCCCCTCCATCGAAATAAAGACAGACAAAACTGACAAGTGCAAAATGTGTTTTATTAGAAAATCTGACTTTTGTTTTTAAATAACTCTTCTTATAAATTTCAGTTGCCACAAAGCCCGTCTTCATCGTCCTTGTTAAAATAACATTTTATTTAAAAAAAAACAATCATTACAATACGGAGTCAGGAAAGTGCTGCTGTGTCACAGTCTCCAGGGGAACATACACAATATGTGGCACTTGATTGTCCTGAACTCCCTCACTCTGAGGTCGTCATCAAGACTTAAAGATAGACTTACGATACAGAGTGGTACAAAGCAGCAGGTACAGAACAAGAAAATTATAACAACCCCACAAAAAGGTTCATTGTTTTTCTTACAAAATAAAAAGTGTCAGTAAAACACCTTCCAGGTCAATACACCAGACATCTCTCACACCCTTTGCAGTATTGGCTTGGCTGAGGTGATTAGTAGTGTCTACAGTTATATGCGGATTCCAGATATATTCCAATCTCCCACATTCCAGATCCCTCTTTATTCTTGCTTATAATTTATTTTATAAAATGTTCTCTCTTAAATATTGCCCCATTCTGGGCTGGGGGCTTCCATGAGTCATAAGCTGTCTGCAGTTTTCCCGGGTTCTCTCCACAATGTTCTCTCGAAGGTTCTAGTCGCTCCTCAACTTCCGGGCATGCTCAGCCTTGTTCCCCCCCCTCACAACACCCCTCACCTCCTGGTGTTCCTCTGGCCTTTCCCCTGGGTGTGTCCTGACATGCCAGCCCTCACTATTACCCAGTGCTCCCCAGCTCAGGGTCAAGCCTTCAGCCCTCGCTGTGACTTGGCGTCTGTGCTGCACCCCTCCCTGACCTCTCCCTACCCCAGGGAACTGGAATGAAGTGTGTCTGGGTGATGTGTGGTGTAACCGAGGATGGGGTCCTCTCTTTTTGATGGTACAGTTCAAGTGTGTTCAAGATTCCCAATTCTCAGGCAAGGTGAAATAAAATTTACATTCACCGGATGTGTGAGGCTGAAAATACATTTCTTCAAGGAATGTTTACAGACTTCAAATAACAAAATGACAAAGCATTCTCTTTCCCAAAATCAGACTCTTTGTTTCTTATTACACCGCACAGGAATTAGCCAATGGCATCACACAGTCACCATCCAATAATATCACATGGTAACCATCCAATGATATCACATGCTGAGTATCCAATGGTATCACACCGTGGCTTTCCAATGATACTACATGGTGAGTATATAATGACATCACATATTGACAATTCAATGGCATCCCACCATGAGTATTCAATGGTATCACACAGTGAGTATCCAATGGTATCACATAGTGACCATCCATTCGTATCACACAGTGACTATCCAGCGGTATCACACTATGAATACCCAATGGTATCTCATGGTGACTATCCAAGGGCATCATACGATGACCATCCAATGGCATTGCATGGTGACTATCCAATGATATCACAATGTGAGTACCTAATGGTATTACATGGTGACTATCCAATGGTATCACATGGTGACCATCCAATGGCATTGCATGGTAAATATCCAATGAAATCACACTGTGAGTATCCAATTGTATCACACAGTGGCTATCCAATGGTATTGCATGATGACCATCCAATGCTATCACACAGTGACTATCCAATGGTATCACATCATGAGTATCCAATAGTATCACACAGTGACCATCCAATGGCATCACACGGTGACCATCCAATGGTATTGCATGGTGACTATCCAATGGTATCCTATGGTAGCCATTCAATGACATCATACAGTCACTAACCAATGGTATCGCAATGTAACTATCTAACGACATCACACTGCAAATGTCATTTCCTCTTCCTGTGCCGTTCTGATTCAAAACTGATGCCTCATTGACTTTGCAGCTAAAACCTGCCCCATTCTTATTGGTAAGATGGTTCAAATAAGGCTTTCTTGTGGTGCAGTGATAGTGTCCCAACCTCTGGACCAGGCTTCAAGTCCCACTTCCTCCAGAGACAAGGGAGTGGGAGGAGGGGTGGAGGAATGAGACAGGGATTGGGGGGAATGGAAGAGATGGATGGTAAAAAGGATAACGGAGGGAGAGGGAGAGGGAACAGCTTTCCCACACCCTCGTAGTGAGTGAGACCGACAAGGGGCAGCGGTGAGGCAGGTCACTAGATCCTACAACCTCAAACTGAGGGAGTGTCCAACTCTTGGCCATCTACCATAGGCGCACAAGGGAAGGATTTACAGTTTAACACTGGGTTGGCTCTGGCCAAACCCAGGAAGACATTAAGAAGCTTGCAAAAGCTGTGTAATGACTGTGTAAATTAAACTGTCAGGTAGCATGGAAAGACTACTCTTTGGGAATGAAGCTCCCATCTGGGGGTCAGAGGCTGAGCTGCAGGAAAAAAGACATCATGAAAAGGAGCAAGTATTAAAACAGTGTGGAAAACACCCACCCGCAGCTCCCGAGTTAAGAAGCTGCAAGGCTATGTTAACACACTAGGCAAAAGTGAGGACGGCAGATGTTGGAAACCAGAGTTTAGATCAGACTGGTGCTGGAAAAGCACAGCAGGTCAGGCAGCATCCGAGGAGCAGGAACATATTAACAGTTACTCAGATCTTCAGCCTCAGACCAAACCCTGGGGGGAGATTGTGAACATTTCTGAGCCCCACCATCTCGCTGGAGAATGAAACCGCCCCAAAGGCCAACTCCTGTTCCTATTAAGGACTGAGAGGCTCGGAGGAAGGCGTTGAAACGAAAGGAAAGTGCTGACTGGAATGCGATCGGACTGGGAGAGAGATCTACAACCAGGGAAGGGTGAACAGGCTGAAGGGCGTTGTAATCACAGAGGAGAAGGCCTAGTGGGTGAAGCAAGAAGCAGGAGAGAAAGAAAACTCAGCGAGATTGACAGCTTCCGTGGAGAGAGCAACAGAATTAATGTTTTGAGTCCAATGCGGCTCTTCTTTCAAAACGGAAAATAGGGCAAGAAATTGTTGGGTTTCCTCCCCTTGTAAAAGGGAGCAGGGTTCGGCTGGAATGAAAACAGTGAGTCTGAGATAGGGTCGAGGGCGGCGAGATTCACTAACACAGGGAATGGTGATGTGTAGGGCAGTGGGGATGGTTGTGGTGAAGTGACTAAGTGGAGGTGTTAATGGCAGAACAATGGACATGGGATCCCGACTGGGACTCACGGAAACTGATAATAAAGGGGCGGCACGGTGGCTCAGTGGTTAGCACTGCTGCCTCACAGCGCCAGGGTTCGATTCCAGCCTCGGGCAACTGTCTGTGTGGAGTTTGCACATTCTCCCCGTGCCTGTGTGGGTTTCCTCCCCTCCCACAGTCCAAAGATGTGTAGGTTAGGGTGGATTGGTCATGCTAAATTGTCCCATAGTGTCCAGGGGTGTGTAGGTTAGGGTAGATTGGTCATGTTAAATTACCCATAGTGTTCAGGGATGTGTAGGCTAGGGTGGGTTGGTCATGCTAAATTACCCATAGTGTTCAGGGATGTGGAGGTCAGGGTGGGTTGGTCATGCTAAATTACCCATAGTGTTCAGGGATGTGTAGGCTAGGGTGGGTTGGTCATGCTAAATTACCCATAGTGTTCAGGGATGTGGAGGTCAGGGTGGGTTGGTCATGCTAAATTACCCATAGTGTTCAGGGATGTGGAGGTCAGGGTGGGTTGGTCATGCTAAATTACCCATAGT